>NC_060130.1:860776531-861079561 GCF_021461395.2 Schistocerca americana | reverse complement strand
TCCAGGAGTGACTATGTTAAAACTGAAATCTAACATATTCACTGAAAACTCTACAACTGATACAGACATGCTACGAAAAATCTAAAGAGTTGTCGGTTTCCCGATAGTAAGACGAGTTCACTAAAATCATGATTATGTTTACAAAACTACTAATAACAAATTTATGTACATTTTGAGGTAAAATTGTTTATAAAACCAGTAACAGCTATTGAAGGAAACATCCAGTGTAAGCATGTGCCCGACCATTATGTAGATCTTGGTGTCAGCAATGGAATGACTGTGTTTTGTTTAGCAAATAAACAAATAGTTAAATTATTTACTGAACAATTTGACTAACATAGGACCACAGCACCAAGGTGGGTAATGTTGCTATGTTGCTTATTTTTCCTGCAGTTTCGTTTCAGGTATTTAAGAGTGAATAAAAGTAGTGGAACAACGAAGACATCACCCCACTCTGCATTGTTGCCAGATTTATTCAAGATGACGGATCGAAGATGACGGCGATAGATGCGGCAACGTCGCAATGACATCGTGGCGGGAAGTTCAAATTTTGGCGGCAAGATAGGTCAATTGAGCTACCTGCACTAACCTAAGTCCCTCCCTCCCCCCTCCCCTCCCACAGAAAATGGCGGGAAGTTCAAATTTTGTTGGAAAAGAGACACTTGGGCTACCTCCACTAACATAAGTCATCCGACCGCCACCTCTTCCTAGGAATTGGCGGAAAAAGGACTCAGCCTGTGCTGGGCTGCTGGATACGATGGACGTAAGTCTTTATTTTGCAGGCAGTCTTTATTTGAACAATTTAAACAGCATCCAGCGTGCTCATCATGATGTCCGGAGTCCAACTGACCTACTACACAGTACCGCTACCAGAGGGCGCTGTCGTCCCTCCTGTGATGTAATCCAAGATGATAGTCTGCGGGAAATACAGCAGGAGCCAATAGGAACCCTTAATCCAGTCACGTGTTAGACTTTAGCCAGTAGGATGGTGGTATCTGGTAGCCTCGTTGGAGGTTATATAGGGCAGGCTCAGCAGGTCTGGGACCTCAGTCATGCTTAGTCAGCCAGCAGCAGCAGCAGCGGCGGCAGGAGAAGAAGAACCACGAAGCATCAACAGCAGTCGCAATTCAACACAGCCATGCAGAATAGGGAGAAATGGAAAAGTAAGTACCTCCTATCACATCTTTTACTGTGGTTAACATTATTATTATTGTTATTACTGATTGTCTTCGCGTCTTGGTCCATATGTAATGCTTCCTCATCTTTGTTCAGCGCTCGCCCTCGATGCGTCCAAACCCACAGGACCGAGCGCCAGCATGCTGATCTCTGCAGCATCCGGACCTGTAGCAACCTCAGCTGCCATCTTGTTGAGACCTGTAGATGGGATTTTAGCTGATAAGGCTAAGGCGATACGGAGAAGAAAGAATATTGGTATAGGTCAACGCATTGCAGCATTTGCAGCTGATGAAACCGCACATGGAAAAATTAAGTTGGGTGTAGGAGTAATGAATTTCAACCGAGTTATGAATGCTGCTCGTTGTGCACTAAACAAGAAGGAGGACAAGGGGGGAAGCAGAGCTGTTTGAAGAACTGTGTCCTGAAAGCGATGTATGCAACGAAAAACGCTCTGAAGCAGAAAGGTGTGAGAAGAAGAAGAGGATCGGTGAAAGCACCTCGAGTTCTACGAATACCCAAGACATCTCTCGGTTTTCTTCCATTTGTCATCCCAGCCCTTTCCGCGCTCTCGGCGGTAGGGTCCCTCGCTGGTAGTGCTGCAGCTATTGCTTAGAAGATCAAGGGCACGCAAAACTCCCAAGTGCAGTTATAAGAGGCAAGACGACATAACCGCGTGATGGAAGCTGCAGGCCTCGGAAAAGGACTATACTTAAAATTGTACAGGAAAGGACTTGGTCTATTCACAAATAAATAAAAGCCCATTAGCGGTCCTACCGGATCGACCATTTACAAATATTGGTCTTCTTAAGTTAGAAACAAATTCAACATTCCAAGGTTCTGTGGTATGTGTATGCGGGATACATTACCGAAGACTATGTGGAAAACTAGTGAATGTGGTATTGTGAATTCAGATGTTGCTGGAGGCACCAGCACCCACTGGGTGTCATTTGTTATGAAAAATGCGGAAATCGTCTACTACTTCGACTCATTTGGTGACCTGCAACGGCCAGAAGTATTAAAACATCTGCATCTACATACATACTCCGCAATCCACCATACGGTGCGTGGCAGAGGGTACCTCGTACCACAACTAGCATCTTCTCTCCCTGTTCTACTCCCAAACAGAACGAGGGAAAAATGATTGCCTATATGCCTCTGTACGAGCCTTAATCTCTCTTATCTTATCTTTGTGGTCTTTCTGCGAAATGTAAGTTGGCGGCAGTAAAATCGTACTGCAGTCAGTCTCAAATGCTGGTTCTCTAAATTTCCTCAGTAGCGATTCACGAAAAGAACGTCTCCTTTCCTCTAGAGACTCCTGAAGCATTTCCGTAACACTCGCGTGATGATCAAACCTACCAGTAACAAATAAATCTAGCAGCCAGCCTCTGAACTGCTTCTGTCCTCCCTCAATCCGACCTGATAGGGATCCCAAACGCTCGAGCAGTACTCAAGAATAGGTCGTATTAGTGTTTTATAAGCGGTCTCCTTTACAGATGAATCACATCTTCCCAAAATTCTACCAATGAACCGAAGACGACTATCCGCCTTCCGTACAACTGCCATTACATGCTTGTCCTACCTCACATCGCTCTGCAATGTTACGCCAAATATTTAATCGACGTGACTGTGTCAAGTGCTACACTACCAATGGTGTATTCACACACTACAGGATTCTTTTTCCTATTGATCTGCATTAATTTACATTTATCTATATTTAGAGTTAGCTGCCATTCTTTACACCAGTTACAAATTCTGTCCAAGTCATCTTGTATCCTCCTACAGTCACTCAACGACGACACCTTCCCGTACACCACAGCATCATCAGGAAACAGCCGCACATTGCTATCCACCCTATCCAAAAGATCATTTATGTAGATAGAAAACAACAGCGGACCTACCACACTTCCCTGGGGCACTCCAGATGATACACTCACCTCCGATGAACACTCACCATTGAGGACAACGTACTGGGTTCTATTATTTAAGAAGTCTTCAGCTTGGGAACCAATCCCATATGCTCGTACCTTAGTTAGGAGTCTGCAGTGGGGCACCGATTCAAACGCTCTCCGGAAGTCAAGGAATATGGCATCGGTCTGATACCCTTCACCCATGGTTCGCAAGATATCATGTGAAAAAAGGGCGAGTTGCGTTTCGCAGGAGCGATGCTTTCTAAAGCCGCGCTGATGCATAGACAGCAACTTTTCTGTCTCAAGGAAATTCATTATATTCGAACTGAGAATATGTTCGAGAATCCTGCAGCAAACCGATGTTAAGGATATTGGTCTGTAATTTTGAGGATCCGTCCTTCTACCGTTCTTATATACATGCGTCACTTGCGCTTTTTTCCAGTCGCTAGGGAATTTACGTTGGGCAAGAGATTCGCGATAAATGCAAGCTAAGTAAGGAGCCAATGCAGTAGAGTACTCTCTGTAAAATCGAATTGGAATCCCATCAGGACCTGGTGATTTACTTATTTTCAAACCATTCAGCAGCTTCACAACCCCAGGGATGTCTATCACTACGTCCTCCATACGGGAATCTGTACGAGACTCAAACGGCGGTATGTTTGTACGATCCTCCAGCGTGAAAGATTTCTCAAATGCTAAATTTAAAATTTCATGTTTCATTTTGCTGTCTTCCGTTGACAGGCCAGACTGACCAGTGAGTGACTGGATGGAAGCCTTCGACCCGCTTACCGATTTTACGTAAGACCAGAATTTCCTTGGGTTTTCAGCAAGATCTTTTGCTAAGGTATGACGGTGGTAGAGGTTGAATGCTTCGCGCATCTCTCTTTTTACAGCAGCACGAATCTCTACTAACTTTGGCCGTCCTCATCCTCTCGATCTTTCTTGTACCGTGAGTGCAACAGCCTTTGCTTCCTGACCATTCTCCGAATTGCGCTGTTAAACCACGGTGGGTCTTTTCCGTCCGTAACCCACTTTTTCGGCACATACTTGTCCACTGTGTGATTTATAATGTGTTTAAAAATTGCCCATAATTCTTCCACGTCCATCGTACCAGAAGTAAATGAAGTCGATTCATTTACTAAGTGGGATGCTAACAACTGCTTATCTGCTCTTTCTAGTAAGAATACTCACCTAGCCTTCTCGACCGCCTTTTTAACTTTCGTAACCATAGTCGTAATGACAAGATCATGATCACTAATCCCTGTCTCAACACTGACACCGTCGATGAGGTCTGGTATGTTCGTGGCTACCAGATCTAAAATATTTCCATTACGCGCTGGCTGTCGATTTAGCTACTCAAGACAATTTTCGGATAATGTGTTCAAAAGTAATTCACACGACGGCTTGTCTGTACCACCTGTAATGAATCCATAGACATCCCAGTCTGTACTAGGTAGGTTGAAGTCGCCTCCGACTAATATAGCATGACCCGGGTACTTCTGCGATACAGAATGTAGACTCCCTTTGAATGATTCTAGAACTGTCACTGTGGAACCTGGTGGCCGGTAATAACACCCCACAATTTATTTCTCCTAGCTCTGTTAAACGTGTCCAGATAACTTCACAATCACACTCTATTTCGACCTCAGTAGACACAATATTTTTGTCAACTGCAATGAAGACACCACCTCCTACGGTGTCTAATCTGTCTTTCCGATACACGTTCTAACCCTCACTAAATATTTCAGAACTTCCTATCTCAGGGTTCAGCCAGGTCTCAGTCCCGAGAATAATTTGCGCGCCACACGCTTCCTGGACGGCAGTAAATTCAGGAACTTCATTCCAAACACTCTGAAAATTTATTGCTAATATCTTGATAACTGAAGTGTCTTTACATTGAGCGCGTCTTGATTTCCCTGCCTTCACGTCGACTGGTGAGTGTTCATCAGGACACCTCGCACTACTGCCTAGCCTAAAAAAACCCCCATGTGCACGCCACAAGTACTCTGCTACCCGAGTAGCCGCTTCCTTTGTGTAGTGCACCCCTGACCGTTCTAGGGGCGTCCTACAATTCCCCACCCAATAGCGCAAGTCTAGATATCTGCAGCCAAGACCGTCACAGAGTCAACGAAGCCTCTGGTTGAGACCTTCCACTCGGCTGCAAACCAAAGGACCCCGATCCACTCACAGAAGACGTGTGTTCTACAATTTTCGGCGCTATCAGGACTTAAATACCCACCTCTGCGGACATCTATGCATCATATTTCCCTTGAAGTTTACAAAGAAGAAGAAGCAGACTATATTAGGAGGAGCTTTAAACATTACTTCATCAGTTGAGGTTCAGATGCAGTGTCGTACACTTTGACGTTAAAAGAACAATCGTCTTCCTGCCTATTGATTTGAGCGTTGGTGAATGGAGTATTGCATTGATTGGACTGGAGACGTACAACAGCATCCCAAATATCACCGAGACTAAAAACAAACTGTATCTGGATATTAATGGTGAAAAAGAAATTGTGAAAATAGAACCAGGTTCATACGACATCGACGATTTAAACGAAGTCTTAGAATAGTCTGGAAAAGAGGCTTAGCTGTGTGCAAACATCAATGCACTTAAATACTGGCTTTCGCAAAAGAGCAAGTTTTGAATAAGGATTCTAGTAAATTTTACAAGTCAGATCAGACTATGGACATCCCGTCCATCAGCACAATCCTAGTCGAGTGTAACATTGCAACGAACTCCTATCTCAACGACAGTCTGATTCATACTATTTACGGCTTCTTTCCCTCAGTTGCAACGGGATATAAGATTGTTGAGACTCCTGTCAATGCAATATACCTTCCAGTGACAGCTCAGACATTGGACTATTTGGAGCTGTGTATTGTGGACTAGAACAATCAGCTTGTTGACTTTCGTGGTGAGGAAATCATTATACGATTATATCTACGACAGAATGGGCGTATGGCATAAAACCAGTATACGCAATCCACAGCACGTCATTTCGCTGCCAAACTGCAATGTGATAACACGTGCAAACTACGAGTTTTTTAAATCAGTTGGCTTGAAACGTCGCAATGATGTCCTCACTAAATATAACCTGTCCAGTAGAGTATGATGAGAGAATTATACTTCAGGAATACTTCTCACATAAACCTTACGTTTCAACCACATTTAAAAAATACAATAAAATTAGGATTTTCATCCAGCAGCAAGACGCACTCACGCTTCCACGCAAGATTTTCATATATATATATATATATATATATATATATATATATATATATATATATATATATATATAGAGGGGTCATTCAGGAAAACTGACGGCAGCGATACGGTGGGATCCAAGCTTACATATAACGCTTTAGCATTCCTGTTCCAAGAGATACTCTATGAACTCAGTGGGTCTGGGATCGATCGTACACGCAATGTCAGCAGTAACATCACCCCTCAAAACATACGCCTCTGCATCACCCGCAGATTTGCATGGTTTAGAAAATGCAGGATGGTTCATAGACGATCCAGAGGCTAGAATAGTTGCAGAGTCCAAGATATTTACTGCATGGGATACTTTGAGGACATGAAACAGATTATTATGAACACTAAACAGGAACTCATTCTGGTACGGAGTGCACTCATGGAGATCAAGGGGAGAATGTAATCACAATCAGCAAGATAATATGGGAAATGTCTTACGTCAATGTATCAGACGGGGAGCATTTGAAGCTCTTAAAAGTCCTGAATTCCGGTACATTTCTATCACTGACATTTCACTCATGGGAGGTTTTCGAGTACCCAGTGTTACCGACTGCGAGCAGACAAACATTGGGTATTAAAACCTTTTCACAACTGGATACACCTAGATTCATCATACTTGAGTTTAAGAATGATAGAAGAGGGAATATAGCAAAATGTTTCAAATGGCTCTAAGCATTATGGGACTTAACATCTGAGGTCATCAGTCCTTCAGACTTATAACTACTTAAACCTAACTAACCTAAGTACATTGCACACATCCATGCCCGAGGCAGGATTCGAATCTGCGACCATAGCAGCAGCGCGGTTCCGGACTGAAGCGCCTAGAACCGCTCAGCCACAGACGCCGGCGGGAATATAGCAAATGATTCCACCGTGTTCGGCCACTGCAAGTTAACTAATGCCAAAGTCTACCTGAATTCAGAATTTTACCCATAAGACAATTACACCTGCAGTGGAATGAAAATCTTCACAGTCTAGCATACGACATGTATGCTAAGGGTCGTGCCTCTTACTATGAAAATGATGAAGAGGAAAGAGGAGGATGTCTACTCAGCCCACAGAAGTTCAAGAAGCTATCAACGATTATCGTAATAGACTGCTCAAAACAGAAAGATATAATTAAGACTGGACCTGTAGATGCGCGAACCGAATTTGAATCTTCGACAAATTTTCCAGAACACACTGCCGCATATGCTCTAGTTCTACATAACTGTGTGATCGACTACTGCCCGCTAACTGGTGCCGTCCAACGAGCTATATAAATGAGCAGGTGCTGCACCTAGAGCATTTCACGATGGTGTCTCAAGTTGTGAAGATCATTGCGGGCACTTCGGGTTTCTATGATTGTGATCGTGGACAGTTCGTATTTAAAGATGTTACATTCGTAGTGTACACACAAGATGCGGAATGATAGAGACATTCTCAGCAAACATAGCATCACTAAGGTCTTTCATTTATGTGAGGTGCGCTAAGTCATGGAAGAGTGCAAATTGGTTAACACATTTCTACCATGGAATTCACTGGGTTGATCCTGGCATACCCCATAAAGATATGGCGCTGGCGCTTAAATTATTTGACCACATGAATACACCATCTGCATGAAGGGGAAGGAGAAGATCTAATGGATACATCGAATCTTATAGTCTGCTGCTATTCGAGACCTGGAATTCTACAGGTGTCCTTCTCTCCAGCAGCTCAAGAAGATGTATGAATATAGTGTTGCTGTGTCATCTTATGAAAATGTAAAATTACTTTTAAGCTGGACGAGAAATATATGAAATTTTACCTCACAACCTCTGAGTTCTTTTTTTTTTCTTTTTTTTTCAACCCTGTTCCCACTTTGACATACATGGATTTAACCACATGCTATGTCTGTGGTTTTCTTCAAGCGCAGGAGATATAATTTTAGATGTGACTGCTATACATATTTGGAAGCGAACACGATCATGTGCCTTCTGCTCCCAATTTGTACTGCACGATAGGCGTAATTCCATGGAACCATTCTAATTATTTTGTAATCTTCCATCTTAAACTTTACCTCCTTAATAGTACTAATCTTTAGCAGAACTAATGTCATTTGTGAACTGCACAGCCTTTACATACATGTACATACATAATGCAATAGGGCATATGTTTCTTTGCAAATAACAACAAAGACATATGGTGAAGAATTTTTTTCTTCATTAATTAAATTCACACAAATACAATATAGCTCCTAATGTACAACATAGTTATTGAGATACAATGTAGTTTTTGAAGTACAATATAGTATTCTTGAGGTATAAATTGACTCTGCTATTCCAATGCAGAAATACTTTTAACTTACTCGCTACAACAGTAACATTGGTCAGATTTTTTTAAAAATATAAATCTACGCTAAAAACTAATATGGAAATACTTTCTTTACTACAACTAAATCCACAGCCCAACTAGTATAGCTTTCTCAATACTTCTGATGGACTGTGCATGTTCAGAATGTAAATTCAACAGTCCCCAATAGCAAAGGATTTTACAATAACAATTCTGATGAACTGGGGGCTATATAGATATACATACACTTAAAAACTATTCTGACTTGGATGACTAGCGGCAGGTGAAAAACTTAAAATCTATCCTATTTATAAGACGCATACGGAGCATATACATATACACACACACACACACACACACACACACATATATATATATATATATATATATATATATATATATATATATATATATATATATACCACACACATATACAGGGTTATTACAAATGATTGAAGCGATTTCACAGCTCTACAATAACTTTATTGTTTGAGATATTTTCACAATGCTTTGCACACACATACAAAAACTGAAAAAGTTTTTTTAGGCATTCACAAATGTTCGATATGTGCCCCTTTAGTGATTCGGCACACATCAAGCCGATAATCAAGTTCCTCCCACACTCGGTGCAGCATGTCCCCATCAATGAGTTCGAAAGCATCGTTGATGCGAGCTCGTAGTTCTGGCACGTTTCTTGGTAGAGGAGGTTTAAACACTGAATCTTTCACATAACCCCACAGAAAGAGATCGCATGGGGTTAAGTTGGGAGAGCGTGGAGGCCATGGCATGAATTGCTGATCATGATCTCCACCACGATCGATCCATCGGTTTCCAATCTCCTGTTTAAGAAATGCCGAACATCATGATGGAAGTGCGGTGAGCACCATCCTGTTCAAAGATAAAGTCGGCGCTGTCGGTCTCCAGTTGTGGCATGAGCCAATTTTCCAGCATGTCCAGATACATGTGTCCTGTAACGTTTTTTTCGCAGAAGATAAAGGGGCCGTAAACTATAAACCGTGAGATTGCACAAAACACGTTAACTTTTGGTGAACTGCGAATTTGCTGCACGAATGCGTGAGGATTCTCTACCGCCCAGATACGCACATTGTGTCTGTTCACTTCACCATTAAGAAAAAATGTTGCTTCATCACTGAAAACAAGTTTCGCACTGAACGCATCCTCTTCCATGAGCTGTTGCAACCGCGCCGAAAATTCAAAGCGTTTGACTTTGTCATCGGGTGTCAGGGCTTGTAGCAATTGTAAACGGTAAGGCTTCTGCTTTAGCCTTTTCCGTAAGATTTTCCAAACCGTCGGCTGTGGTACGTTTAGCTCCCTGCTTGCTTTATTCGTCGACTTCCGCGGGCTACGCGTGAAACTTGCCCGCACGCGTTCAACCGTTTCTTCGCTCACTGCAGGCCGACCCGTTGATTTCCCCTTACAGAGGCATCCAGAAGCTTTCAACTGCGCATACCATCGCCGAATGGAGTTAGCAGTTGGTGGAGCTTTGTTGAACTTCGTCCTGAAGTGTCGTTGCACTGTTATGACTGACTGATGTGAGTGCATTTCAAGCACGACATACGCTTTCTCGGCTCCTGTCGCCATTTTGTCTCACTGCGCTCTCGAGCGCTCTGGCGGCAGAAACCTGAAGTGCGGCTTCAGCCAAACACAACTTTATGAGTTTTTCTACGTATCTGTAGTGTGTCGTGACCATATGTCAATGAATGGAGCTACAGTGAATTTATGAAATCGCTTCAATCATTTGTAATAGGCGACAGGCCGATTTTAGACTGCAGCACAGTGTACACCTCGTGTAATGTCGATCGAATACTGATGTGCCGTACCATATGTGTTGGCTGCGCTGCAGCACCGCAAACAGCACTGCACAGGCACCACAAATAGTCTTCGACAGAGAGTGCTCTTGATGCCATACAACACACACCCTTAGCCCGCCTCTGGATGGCACCTTCCAATGTGTGATACACATACATTTTTGAGTGTAGACCTTCAAACTCCACAATAGGCAATCCATTCCCCTCGTCCTTCATAAGACCAACAACCTTCTTTTCCTGTGGAATAATACCATAAGGATTATCGGCCGTGTGTGAGGATCTGTCGAATTCGTTACCATGGCACCTCATTACTTCATATGGATCGCAGTTCTTCACCCAGTATATGATGCTATCAGTATCCACATTACGTTATTTAGGATTAGCGAAATGAGTTTTCGCAAACTCATAATGAAAGCGGAACATGTGGAGTTTGGGCATGTCTAATATGCACATCGCCACATAAATAGGTTTCGTAAACTCTACTGCAGTCTTCGCCATCTCCACAACAACAACGTTCTTATTGGCAATGCATTTTCTTACGTCATAACGCCCATCCCATTCGGTTCTAATCAAAATTTCAGACCGTTCCCTCAAATTCTCCATTGTTTTAGCGAAAACTGAATTATTCATTAATTTGTAAAAATCTTTCTCAAAGTCACATGTTGCGGAAGCTCTCTGTCTCGTATTCAAATCAATATACTCCTTCAACCAGGCAGACAGTTTGAAGGAGGTAGCCTGGGTGATTCTAACCAGCTCCATACCCAAGATGATAATGAATAATGTATCTCCGCTTATCGCCCAGCGTTGTCACCAATTTTGGTGTGGAGCCTACTTGTGGAACTAGTTGCTCTGGGCACAGCGGCAAATCGACGTGTACTTCATCCATGTGAGTTCTGCCTCTACCACATACCCTACATCAGAATCAGCTGCCATACCCCCTCCCCCCCCCCCCCCCCTCAGCATTTTTCCACCTGGCATTCGTCTTCGGGCATCCATCGATACTCACCAATCGGTAGTGATTGCTGCACGGCATGGCGTGTCTGTATAAGTTATTTACATCCAGGTACATTATGTAATTCGAATCAAGGGATACATTGAACCTGTCACCCATCTGCGGGTTATTTGGCTTCGCGTGCTTATGGACACAATAGCAAAGTCCACCAAGGATCCCTCACTCAAAGAAATGAAGCATGTCAATAATTCAATGCTGCACTTCGTTTACTTGAGCACCGCTTCCCAAGACAACCCACGTGGCGTGTTATAAAAGGTGGGATTCAGAGAATATGTGGTCATGGACAGACTCCGGAGCTTCTCGAAAACATCATCAGGCAAGCGCACGTCTGTGTCCATGTGAAGCCGTGCATACTCTCCTAAAGTGGAAATACTGAATTCCCACCAGACATTCTGGCATCCATTATGGATGCTGGAGAATGCAGTTATGTCGGCTAGCCTGGTTTCGTAGAGTTTCACCACACTGTCCACATACTCACGTGGGAAAACCCCCTTCCTAGTCACAAGTTGAAACTTTTCGTCGTCAGGAGTTGTAACACTTGTATCGATTAGAAGTAGGTTTATATTATGTAACTGTGTAGCTGCAATTATGGAGTGTATGGAGCGTGAATTCTGTGTTAGTTAAGGTCATTGATTTGTGACAGGAAATTTAGAGTTTTGTAAAATATATATGAAAAAGGTAACATGATTTCTTATAATAATGAATTTTTATAATACGTGTATGATTATAAGAAAGACAATGTTGATTGGAAACTGGTTCATGCTTATGGAACTTGTATTATAAAATGTAAAATATGTAGAAAAGTCCCTCTGCAACGAAAGTGGCTTGGCGCGATGTAAAAGGTGGTTTTGGCGGTCTAACTGGGCGGCTCCTTGGTGGGTACGGTAGCCAGTAAGTGGCTAGCCGTAGCACAGGACACTTCGACAGTGCCAAGACAGGCAATCGAAAGCTGCTTTGCAAGGAATTTTGCCTCAGACGTGGATATGGCTATTACTTGGTATTCTCAGCAAAAAGAAATGGATCTAATATGTTGAAAACCTGACGCGAAGAAGATATTATATAGAGCATTCGAACCTCAAGAGCCATGAGTGCAGTTAGCCGCCATGTCGCTTGGCAGCAAAACTTTGCCATTGCTTCACTAACTTCATACATCCAGGTATGTATATGGGCATGGATCAGTTAATTAGTGTGTGTGGTTTTATAATAATCCAAATGTTATAAATCTGTGTTCGGAACCGTATCTTCTGTCCTGATCACGAACCTGTTCAGGGTCCTCTCCTTAGTGCTAATAAAAGCGAGTATCCTGTTTTAAATCAACTATTATTGCTTTCAAGTGTTCTAAAGTGGTTGCTTTTGTTTGTCAACTGTGAAAGGAGTAGCAACAGTTAAAGTTACAACCACAAAAGTGAAGTCAGATAGGATTTTGCTAAGGTACTCTTAGTTTATTCCAAAGCAGAGTTTTACAGGACTATAGTGCCAGACTGTGTAAATGTTATTGTCTAAAATATCTGTCACACAGATGATAAAAAAATGAGGTAAGTTAAGCTCATTTCAAACATAACATCGTGTTGGTTACTGTCATGAATGATGCCTTTCTCTTTTAAGTTAATTGAGCTCAGTGTTGAATATTTTGCCTTACAAAGTAAAATATAATCTATTCCAAGTGAAGTTAAGGATTAGCTGTGTTTGAATTATTCTTTTCTATTGAAATAATCATAGAGCTTGACTAGTGTCACTATACTAGTTTATGGGTCCCCATCATATTCTTTACGTATTAGAAAGATAGCAATAATAGTCCAACTATCTTTCTAATATGTGAAGAATATGATGGGGACCTATAAACTAGTACAGTGTCACTAGTCAAGCTCTATGGTTATTTCAGTAGAAAAGACTAATTGAAACAAAGCTAATCCTTATATAATTTGTGTTTTTACATGTCAGATAAGACAGAAGTGCCTCATGTCCCAATTTAGTTCTGCATTTCATGCAGTAGCATTTCGGTATCGGTTTAAGTGATGATCTTGAGTGTAACTATTATTAGTATGAACCTGGTGCAAATTTGCTTTCTATGATTACTGATGTATGCATTATTGGTAACGGCTGCTGCACACTGCTCAGAGTGTCTTGCATCAGTTTGTATTCTGTGTGCTATTGAACGGGAAATATTAATGAAAGTAACTTCAACCACCAATATTCAATTTTTAAAAAAATGCATTTCCAAATTCAAGTGCCCAATTGGGCTGGCGACCGTTAATTTTTATTTCATTCACATATGAATTTTACCACTTTCATTAATTCCGAAGCTTAAAGTCTATTTAGTTTTTATGTTAATTTCTCTATATTCAAAATTATAAATTAAATTGTGGAAGAAAACGTGTATGTGTCTTGGTAGCTGGTACTTCAAATTGAACGCATTGTGAGCTGCACACGGAACTTCCCCATAAGATGACAGTGGTCCTTATGAGGAGTTTACGCTTTTCCGTCTAACGGCAGACGACAGGTATGACAATCAACCGAGTTACTGTACAAATCATCATTCTCCTTTGAGTTGGCCGTGGGAACGCTGTCGCTGTAAAGGTTATCAACCTCCCATGAAAGGCTTTCGAGCTCAGTGAGAAGATAAACCTCAGGATTATCCCCAGAGTAAGATTTGTAGTGGTTAAGACTGGAATCATATGACCATACAATTTGGTTCGCTGCCGCATATGGTACGTGTTATTCTGTAAAGGTGGTATGTGAGGCTGTAGGGTCACCTTCAGAGCAGATCACAGGAACGAGGAGGCATTCAAAATCGGCATACACTACACATGGGCATCGCTCCTCGTGGTGAGAATTCTATGACTTTATGAATTTGTTTTCCTCAGTAGCTGTACTGGGTCCTTGGATGCACCACTAATAACTTGTCTGAGGAGAAATAATTCAGGCACTTTAAGCGAATATGCTCCTTACCATTACATTTAGTCATTTGGGTGGAAAGGAGTTGGGACATGTCTTTGATCCAAACATAGGGATAACTATCAGCTTCAGAGAAGAGTAACATGTTTACATGCGACTCACGCTCACTGGCAAATTTTGAGAAATGTTTGCCGGCCGATGTGGCCGTGCGGTTCTAGGCGCTTCAGTCTGGAAGCGCGTGACCGCTACGGTCGCAGGTTCGAATCCTGCCTCGGGCATGGATGTGTGTGATGTCCTTAGGTTAGTTAGGTTTAATTAGTTCTAAGTTCTAGGCGACTGATGACCTCAGAAGTTAAGTTGCATAGTGCTCAGAGCCATTTGAACCATTTTTTTGAGAAATGTTGGGGGCCGATAACAGTATGCTTGTCTTCTTCATCTGACTTTCTTTTCTTCTCCAGGCCATAAACATGAACTGATATTCTGGTTTTCTGCGCCTCAAATTTGGGTATGTCCTGGATCTTGATGGGGAACTCGATACCATCAAAGTTATAACACCTACGAATATTATCACCTACATGGTATGTACTTAGACGCTCAGGATGAGTCTTTCAATCATACTTTCCTTCGAAAGCCAGGACTGACCATGCAAAACAAGCCTGACCCTTTCTATTTTCGACATTAATACATGTATGCCTATTAGCTGTATCTTTAGGTAGCTTGATATAGCTAGGTCTCCCATTTACTGGATCATAGCCATATGTATGGATATCCAAATGTGGTATTCGGCTGAGTGCTTTAGATGGCCCTCTGACCTCCATCTCAAAAAATTGGGCCAATATAGCACTCAAGGTGGATTTACGAAACCACACGGCGATTGACGTGCTCTGCGTTATAATGCCATTTCCCCGCCCCCCCCCCCCCCCCCTCCCAAAGATAATGAAGAGTTGTCTCTTCAACACCAGAATCAACTTTTTTGGGGGGGGGGGGGAGGGTGCGATAATTCGATGCAGAGCACCGCACTGCATTTAATGGCGGAATACCGCGGATCATTGACTACCTTGAGGTGTTCCATTTCCATGACAGGAAGGCATGCCCTTAGAAAACCAACAGGTCACGGTACCCTCCTGCCGGGTTCTCGATCTTCGTGAACGAGATTCACTCCTCAAAGATGTCTGCAATCACCGACTATTCTATCTGCGGTATGGTATCACTTACCTGATGTCCTTCACTAAAAGGACAGGAGAGAGGACTGCCACTAGCCACAGGATGTTCTCTATTACTATTAATACTGCTTTGAGTCCACCCCGTTGATGATGATGTTGGGGAGGAGCAAGTCGGTATGGGCCGAGGAACACATACCTTGGATTTAAACCGATTCTGACAAGGCTGATATGATGATGATGATGATGATGGAGGAGGATGTTGCAGTGCTACCGGGTCAGAGCGATGGGAGCGATGGGAGTGCGCTCCCTGCCGCCGTTGGATAAGCAGCTGCCAGCAGCAAGTAGTATACTCTTAGCGCACTTATTTGTTACATAGTTTAATTCTTAATTTCTTTGCGTGTTTTTGGTTACTTGCATTGTTTAATTCATAAATTTCTGGCTTATTATAGTATTTTAGAGTTGTAGCATCGCGCTTTAGTACCTGAAAAATGTAAACTCGAGTAGTCTCCTTCCACCGCCGAGCAGTGTGTCAGCAGTGCGCAAGTAGCAGCATTACTGCATTTACTAGGTAATCTTGTATTTTAATAACCGTTTAAATTTTGTGTTGAATTGTTTGTGCTCTCTGTGGATTAGTTCAAAAAATGGTTCAAATGGCTCTGAGCACTATGGGACTTAACATCTATCGCCATCAGTCCCCTAGAACTTAGAACTACTCTAACCTAACTAACCTAAGGACATCACACAACACTCAGCCATCACGAGGCAGAGAAAATCCCTGACCCCGCCGGGAATCGAACCCGGGAACCCGGGCGTAGGAAGCGAGAACGCTACCGCACGACCACGAGATGCGGGCGTGGATTAGTTCAGACGTTCTTTGCACAACAGTTTTTAGCATGGATAGGGACTGCGACTGCTGTGTTCGGATGCGGGCTGAGTTGGTATCCCTTCGCTCCTAGCTTCAGGCAGTGTTGGCATCGGTCACAAAGCTTGAGGCTGTTGCCAATGGGCATCACTGTGGGGGTCCGGATGGGGGTTTGTCGGGGACGGCCAGCTCGTCCCAAGCATCCCCTGATCATACTACGGATGTGACTGCCCGGGATACTGCCCACATTGAGGATGACCCCTCACCTGTGGTAGAGTGGGAGGTCATCTTGAGGTGTGGCAGGTTGCGAAAGACATTCCAGAGGGATGAACGGAAGGCCTCTCCAGTTTGTCTGACGAACCGGTTTCAGGCTCTGTCTCCAGCTGATACTGATCTTTGGCTGGACGTGGCTGATTGTCCTGTTACAGAGGTTGCCCCCCAGTCTGCAAGATCTGGGCGGTCGCAGAGAGTGGGCTTACTGGTAGTTGGGAGCTCCAACGTCAGGCGCGTAATGGGGCCCCTTAGTGATATGGCAGCAAGAGAGGGGAAGAAAACCAATGTGCACTCCGTGTGCATAACGGGGGGAGTCATTCCAGATGTGGAAAGGGTCCTTCCAGATGCCATGAAGGGTACAGGGTGCAGCCATCTGCAGGTGGTCGCTCATGTCGGCACCAATAATGTGTGTCGCTATGGATCGGAGGAAATCCTCTCTGGCTTCCGGTGACTATCTGATTTGGTAAAGACTGCCAGTCTTGCTAGCGGAATGAAAGCAGAGCTCACCAGCTGCAGCATCGTCGACAGGACTGACTGCGGACCTTTGGTACAGAGCCGAGTGTAGGGTCTGAATCAGAGGCTGAGACGGTTCTGCGACCGTGTGGGCTGCAGATTCCTCGACTTGCGCCATAGGGTGGTGGGGTTTCGGGTTCCGCTCGATAGGTCAGGAGTCCACTAGACACAGCAGGCCGCTACACGGGTAACAGGGGTTGGGTGGCGTGGACTGGGCGGTTTTTTAGGTTAGATGGCCTCGGGCAATTACAGAAAGGGCAACAGCCTCAAAGGGTGCGGTGCAAAGTCAGGACATGCGGGGACCAAGCAGCAATCGTATTGTAATTGTAAACTGTCGAAGCTGCATTGGTAAAGTACCGGAACTTCAAGCGCTGATAGAAAGCATCGAAGCTAAAATCGTTATAGGTACGGAAAGCTGGCTGAAGCCAGAGATAAATTCTGCCAAACTTTTTACAAAGGCACAGACGGTGTTTAGAAAGGATAGATTACGAAATTGTTAAGGCTTTCGTGGCCACTTATTGACAAACTGCCTATTGGCTTCTGTCTCGGGTTCTTCGGCCGACGTTCATCTAATGATTTTTCTGACGTTTCGCCAGCACGAGTGGCTGGCATTGTCAAAGCTTCACCCTCCATTGCCGGTGGCCAGTTCACCACCGGCAATGGAGGGTGAAGCTTTGACAATGCCAGCCACTCGTGCTGGCGAAACGTCAGAAAAATCATTTGATGAACGTCGGCCGAAGAACCCGAGACAGAAGCCAATAGGCAGTTTGTCAAAGGATAGATTGCATGCAACCGGAGGTGGCGTGTTTGCCGCTGTTAGTAGTAGTTTATCCTGTAGTGAAGTAGAAGTGGATAGTTCCTGTGAATTATTATGGGTGGAGGTTACACTCAGCAACCGATCTAGGTTAATAATTGGCTCCTTTTACCGACCTCCCGACCCAGCAACATTAGTGGCATAACAACTGAGAGAAAATCTGGAATACATTTCGCATAAATTTCCTCAGCATGTCATAGTCTTAGGTGGAGATTTCAATTTACCAGATATAGACTGGGACACACAATTATTTAGGACAGGTGGTAGAGACAGAGTATCGAGTGACATTATACTGAGTGCACTATCCGAAAATTACCTCGAGCAATTAAACCGCGAACCGACTCGTGGAGATAACATCTTGGACCTACTGATAACAAACAGACCCGAACTTTTCGATTCTGTAAGCACAGAACAGGGAATCAGTGATCATAAGGCCGTTGCAGCATCCCTGAATATGGAAGTAAATAGGAATATAAAAAAAGGGAGAAAGGTTTATCTGTTTAGCAAGAGTAATAGAAGGCAGATTTCGGACTACCTAACAGATCAAAACAAAAATTTCTGTTCCGACACTGACAATGTTGAGTATTTATGGAAAAGTTCAAGGCAATCGTAAAATGCGTGTTAGGCAGGTACGTGCCGAGTAAAACTGTGAGGGACGGGGAAAACCCACCGTGGATCAACAACAAAGTTAGGAAACTACTGCGAAAGCAAAGGGAGCTTCACTGCAAGTTTAAACGCAGCCAAAACCTCTCAGACAAACAGAAGCTAAACGATGTCAAAGTTAGCGTAAGGAGGGCTATGCGTGAAGCGTTCTGTGAATTCGAAAGTAAAATTCTATGTACCGACTTGACAGAAAATATTAGGAAGTTCTGGTCCTACGTTAAATCAGTAAGTGGCTGGAAACAGCATATCCAGACACTCCAGGATGATGATGGCATTTAAACAGAGAATGACACGCGTAAAGCTGAAATACTAAACACCTTTTTCCAAAGCTTGTTTTACAGAGGAAGACCGCACTGCAGTTCCTTCTCTAAATCCTCGCACAAACGAAAAAATGGCTGACATCGAAATAAGTGGCCAAGGAATAGACAAGCAACTGAAATCACTCAACAGAAGAATATCCACTGGACCTGACGGGATACCAATTCGATTCTACACAGAGTACGCGAAAGAACTTGCCCCCCTTCTAACAGCTGTATACCGCAAGTCTATAGAGGAACGGAAGGTACCAAATGATTGGAAAAGAGCACAGATAGTCCCAGTCTTCAAGAAGGGTCGTCGAGCAGATGCGCAAAACTATAGACCTATATCTCTAAGTCGATCTGTTGTAGAATTTTTGAACATGTTTTTTGCTCGCGTATCATGTCGTTTCTGGAAACCCAGAACCTATTCTGAAGGAATCAACATGGATTCCGGAAACAGCGATCGTGTGAGATCCAACTCGCTTTATTTGTTCATGAGACCTACAAAAAATTAGATACAGGTTCCCAGGCAGGTGCCATTTTCCTTGACTTCCGGAAGGCGTTCGATACAGTTCCGCACCGTCGCCTGATTAAGTAAGAGCCTACGGTATATCAGACCAGCTGCATGGCTGGTTTGAAGAGTTTTTAGCAAACAGAACACAGCATGTTGTCCTCAATGGAGAGACGTCTACAGACGTTAAAGTAACCTCTGGCGTGCCACAGGGGAGTGTTATGGGACCATTGCTTTTCACAATATATATAAATGACATAGTAGATAGTGTCGGAAGTTTCATGCTGCTTTTCGCGGATGATGCTGTAGTATACAGAGAAGTTGCAGCATTAGAAAAATGCAGCGAAATGCAGGAAGATCTGCAGCGGATAGGCACTTGGTGTAGGGAGTGGCAACTGACCCTTAATATAGACAAATGTAATGTATTGCGAATACATAAAAAGAAGGATCCTTTACTGTATGATTATATGATAGCAGAACCAACACTGGTAGCAGTTACTTCTGTAAAATATCTGGGAGTGTGCGTGCGGAACTATTTGAAGTGGAATGATCATATAAAATTAATTGTTGGTAAGGCGGGTACCAGGTTGAGATTCATTGGGAGAGTCCTTAGAAAATGTAGTTCATCAACAAAGGAGGTGGCTTACAGAACACTCGTTCGACCTATACTTGAGTATTGCTCATCAGTGTGGGATCCGTGCCAGGTCGGGTTGACGGAGGAGATAGAGAAGAACCAACGAAGAGCGGCCCGTTTCGTCACAGGGTTATTTGGTAAGCGTGATAGCGTTACGGAGATGTTCAGCAAACTCAAGTGGCAGACTCTGCAAGAGAGGCGCTCTGCATCGCGGTGTAGCTTGCTGTCCAGGTTTCGAGAGGGTGCGTTTCTGGATGAGGTATCGAATATATTGCTTCCCCTACTTATAACTCCCGAGGAGATCACGAATGTAAAATCAGAGAGATTCGAGTGCGCACGGAGGCTTTCCGGCTGTCGTTCTTCCCGCGAACCATACGCGACTGGAAGAGGAATGGGAGGTAATGACAGTGGCACGTAAAGTGCCCTCCGCCACACACCGTTGGGTGAGACTTGCGGAGTATAAATGTAGATGTAGATGTAGATGTAGATCAGCCCGTCTGTGGTGATGGTTCCTGCTGCTGTTGTTTCTGCTGCTGTAGACCCGGCCTGGTAACTTGAGGAGTGGTGGTTCGTTCCTCGGCCCACGGACGCCAGTGCGGTGGCGCAGGGGCGGCGGCGGCGGCGGCTTCACACGCAGCGACTAGCGGCGCCCTTACAGGCTATGCGTGCCTTACTGGGCACTACTTTGGGGAGGAAGAAGGTTTAGCAGACACCAGTATGCGTGCCACACTGTTTTGTGGCTGCGGAGATGGGACCTCTGTAGAAAAAGAGATAAAATAAGTAATAGTTAAATACATTGCTTACCGCTGCCCGCGCAGTGAAAGGAGGAATTCTGACGATCACAAGGTTATAAGCAGAGTGAGTAGTTGCCTTTTTCTCTCTGGCTCAAAGGCATTAACACTTCATCAGGTGACTACACCACACCCTCAAAGAAGTCATCATAATCATCATCTAATAGGGCCAGATCAGAGCGCCTTATTCTGATCCATTCAGGCATGTCATCGCCCTCATCTGATTCGACATCCGGCAATTGGTCTGTCAAGCCTACAACGACAACAGCAAACAAGAAATATAAACCGAAAAACAAGTATGAAATAAGAAAATTTTGAATCGTTACTATACAAGAACTAATTACAATGAAGATTATACTCACATGGCAATTCTAGCTGTGAAACAACCACAGGAGGCCAGACGTCGAGAGTCTGCCATGGTCCGGCCCCCTCCTATCTCGCCTCACACTCCAAGATAAAATCCTATAACAAGGGGATCGAATTAATAAGGTGAATTTAACATACACACCAAGATTTACACTCAAAATACAAATTATTTACTCACTTGGAAATCCTGTCTCGAGAAATTTACGCCTCTTCCTTCTACACTCTGAAGTTTTGCTGCAGCTACCTCTTTCCATCTTGCAGAGAGAAAACAACACGACGACGGAACGCACAACAAGGCGGAAAGCAGCCGACTGAGGACAATGGAGGTTGGTTGTGGCTTTATATATAGACCGAGGTGACCAATGAGAGAGCTTCATTTGAATGTAAAACCAATGAGAAGCTTTTATGGAACGTCACTATTTCAGGAAGGGCTTGTTGCGACCATAGTCTCTCTCTCCAAGTAACAAGAATGCTTTTATGATTAACAGTGTTTTCGATGAGGGCTTTTAGAGGTGAGAAGTTTACCGTTTCTGAGAGGTATGTTGAAAGCAGGAAATTAGGATTTCCAGGTGATGCCTCATTAGGACCATCAGGAAGAATGCAATCGGTTTTATTCTAGACTATTTTTGTTAACATGTCCTGTTATGACAAGAATTTCCATTCAGACAAGCTGAGACATCACGAAAGCTCCTACAAAAGTGATCGTTGACTATTTCTGCGGTACTTCACTATTTCCAAGAGGTAGACTTGGCTCTTATTTACATAGGCATAAGATGTCAGTATAACATTGAAAACCTTTTAGCTGCACCTACGCGGGTGAGCCTCTACGCAAACACCTCGTGCTTGGCAAATAGGCCTCCTTAGGAGCGGCAGCACGTGTGGGGGCTGAGTAAACACAAACGCGGCCGGAGGCATCTCACATGTCCTGTTAGTATCGCTAGGAACAATGCTCCCTGTGCTATTCTGGGAAGCATTGGAACAGATATCTATAGCGCGATCTGTGATGTCAGTATAACATTGAGAACCTTTTAGCTGCATCTGAGAGGGTGAGTTGCTTGGCAATTAGGTCTTTGCTGGACCGCAGGTAGAGAGGCATGGCGCCAGCAATGGTAAAAGCGTGTGAGCCCAGAGGGTGACTTGGCTCTTATTTACATAGACACGTGACAGCAGTATAACACTCGAAGAATTCTGACTGTATACCCGGAAACAGAGGCGACTTCCAACTGCTGGCTGCTGGTGACAGCGGCCTGAGAGCAATCGCTCGAGCTCCTGCGTTTGTCTGTGCGATGGTGACTCAAGGCGGCGGCAGTGCGTGCGTGCGTTGCAGCCTCTGATACGCTGCAGTTGACGATAGCTCAAATGTGTTTTTTACGTGCAGTGAGTGTGCACTGCATTGTTTTCGCCTGTTTAAGCGTCATGAGCATGGTTGCATATCGTTACACATGCATTATCTTTTGACAATTTACGAGTAGTTTGCAGGTCTGTAGGCTATGTAGTGTGAGCAAAGCACATCAGAGCGAGTGTTTTGTATCAGTGTAATAATTAAACTATGTGAAATCCGTCCCTAAATAAATTTTATGCACTATTTCGACAGTTTATTGCCGGCCGCCGGTGGTCTAGCGGTTCTAGGCGCTCAGTCCGGAACCGCGCGACTGCTACGGTCGCAGGTTCGAATCCTGCCTCGGGCATGGATGAGTGTGATGTCCGTAGATTAGTTAGGTTTAAGTAGTTCTAAGTTCTAGGGGACTGATGATCACAGATGTTAAGTCCGATAGTGCTCAGAGCCATTTGAACCTTTTTTTTTTCGACAGTTTATAATTAATGAACGTGTCCGCAGAGCGTTTTACATGCATTATTTCGGTGATTTACGAGTAGTTTGCAGGTCTGAAGTGTGACACCAAGCACATCACAGCGAGCATTTGTATCAGTGTAGTAAATGGACTATGTGAAATTCATCCCTAAATAAATTGTTCCAAAACAAATAAAGTACACTTCTTCCTCTTTCCAGCAGCCCAGAACAGGCTGAGTCCTTTTCCCGCCATTTTCCCCCAGACCGCCATCTTGGATTATGTCATGGAAAGGCTGACAGCGCCCTCTGGTGGCAGTACTGTGTAATATGTCAGTTGGACTCTGGACTTCACAGTGAACACACTGGATCAAGGTACTGCCTCTAATTCTTTAAATAAAGACTGCCTGCAAAATAAAGACTTACATCCAACCTATCCAGCAGAGGCTGAGTACTTTTCCCGCCAATTCCAAGGAAGAGGTGGCAGTCGGACGACTTAGGTTAGTGGAAGTAGCCCAAGTGACCTATTTTCCTGTCATTTTCTTAGGTTAGTGGAGGTAGCCCAAGTGACATTTTTTCCACCAAATTTGAACTTCCCACCATTTTCTTCGGGAGGGGAGGGGGTGGGGGAGGGGAGGAGGTTAGGTTAGTGGAGGGAGCCCAATTGACCTATTTTTCCAGCCAAAATCTGAACTTCCCACCACGACGTCATTGCGAAATTGCCATATGTATCGCCACCATGTTGTATCTGCCATATTGAATAAATTTGGCAACAATGCAACATGGGGCCATATGAAGCTTGTCCCCCTACCAATAAGGCCAGTTATTACTATAATGTTTTAAACTGAATAATGTGATACGAGGTTCTCAGTCAACCAAGAGTATATGCTGCATCAATATAGATGTATAGATGATATAATAAAGCTTATTTCACGATTTGTGCTCAAGTTTTAAGTTTCCATACTGAGTAAGGTAGTGCTCACATGACTAAGTTTCTTAATAGGCAGGAAGAGCAGAGCTCAGGTTCCTTTCATCATCTTTTTATGGTCGGTGGGGTTGGTTTTTGTAAGATATTTTGGGAGCAGAGAGAATCTTAAGTTTATATAGCATTCGGACTTAGATATATTTTTGGTATCTGGCAATTTAGAACTTGGAAATATTATCGATGTGCACTAGTTAGGGACCTGCAAATGTTTTGGAACACAGAGTGCTAGTAGACTTAAGACTGTCAGTCGGGTTAATAGTGATGGACTGTTTCGATCACGGGGAATTTGTCACTGTATAAAGGCATGTATGAAGCTGTTAAACTTCGAGATTTCGCTGCAGTTTTAATGATTCTGTTGCTCAGCTCCAAGCTCTTAGACCACTACGTTACTGCCTATGACTGCTCTGCCTGAATTGTCAAATTATTTATTTTATACTGCCTTGAATATGTAATTTGTTCAGTAACATCCTGTGGGAGGTCACTATTCGACTAGATTTATGTGCTATTTGAATATATATATTTTCAGAGATTAATCCATTTGTTGTACTCCATTTTGTCACTAAGAGATCTTCTCTTAATGTTTATCTTTGATGATCACAATCCATCTACTGATTTGTTTAGTGGTATCGATATTTGTCTTTGCTGCTTAAAATGATTCATGAATAATCCAAGCTTCTGTAAGGGCACATGGCAACAGTGCATGACCAAATCCGTTTTGATCTGTTGACTCGCATTAAAACCTGAGGTCGTGCATTCGATCGCTGCTGGTCAGGTAGCAACAAACTGATTTTCACTGGCTTTTAATTTCGCACTGTTATTACCCGATTTCCAGTGAAGTTTCACTGGCTGCTATACAACACCATTTGTGCTAATGACGTGGTGGTGACAGATCTCCGAAAAGTTCTTTAACGATATCGTATCCAGTAACAGGGTACTCTCCAACAGAGGTAGTAGCCACCACTTACAGTAATACTAGCACTACAGAACATTAGAAATGCAAATTCCTTCGAAATTCATCATTTTGTGTTGTGTTCTGTTCCTGATGGTCAAAGAGTACCATGAAAATTTTGTGAATGAAATTTATTTGCAGCATGCCAAAGAGAAAACTTAGTGAAGTGCTTCACAGAATAGCTCTGTAAGAAACATCAATATTCGCGATACACATCTCCAAAAGAAATCAAGCAGTGTAAAATGTGTACCTTGCCTTGTTTTGAGTGCTATATCAACGAAAAATGTTGAGAATGAATCTTCCACGCTACTGCCGACTGTGCATTATTTTGAAATTTCCTGATATATTAATAGTCACTGTATGAGGGGGGTGGGGGAGACCTTATGTCCACCTTTTGAAAATAATGTAATGTAATCTGTTATTTTAACTTTTAAAAATTTTGAAATTGTTATTGATTATAATGAATCCTTCTACCAGATTCCATATACGTATTAAATTTTTCAGTTAAGTGCAACCCAAAAATTTAAGACTCAGGAGTAGATGTCACTTGCCCCCATGAATTTCATCTTCAATATCTACATTATCAGGGCGTTACTTACACATCATTATCTCTTTAAAAAGAATATTGTGAGTAAAAGTCAAGAATAATGTTCGAAATTGGCATTTTGAATAATTTTTCCCTCCCCTTTTCCCTCAATGTTATTCAAAATGTATTGATATTGCTATGAACGTGGTAGAAGGCATTTTCAGGTTGTGGACCCTACTCACACATCACAACTTCTTTAAAATGTATCTTCTTAATATATATCAAAAGCAATTAACGAATTATGTTTTCCTTAACTTTTTAGGGTGAACGTAAAGTACCATTACGCCCTCCCCCTTCCCTGGTAATGCGCATTAGGAAAAATGCGCTGGTATTGCTAGGGTTAAAATGTGTACCAGGCTAGGACCCGAACCCACAACCTCTACTTTAGGGATAATGTTCTTAATGACTGAGCTATAGAGGCACGAATCACGGTCCCTCTACTGCTTCAGTTCATTCAGTTTCCCACACCAGTTTTCCAAACTTCTAGAAAACACGCTTCTCTGCGTATTCAGCGTTCTTCAGTTGATCGGTGATAAAAAGTGTCCACCTGAATTGCCTTTCTCATATATGACAAAATCTAAATCGTCTGGGAACGATTGATCTCAAGGAAAAATAAGCCTGGACTACAGGGTACCATCGCCGAAAGAAGCTCCTTCTTGATGTGAGATTAGGAGCTGTGGTAGAGAAGCGGTGATAGAGGATGATTGCACATAGAGGTGATTAGGGTCGGACATAAGTTTCACCTTTCATGCTCTCCGATAACAACTCTTTCCACATCCGGAGGACCAATGCCAGTAAAATGATAAAGACTCGTTACTGAGGTTGGTTCGAAACGGCACGATTCTTGCTGTTTCTGTATGTACGATGTAGACCAAATCCGTTATGAACACCTATCAGAGATTGAGTCTTTTATTTTTCAACATGTAACGCATTTCAGCATTACATCTTCATCATATCTGTGGTGACTCGTGAAGCTGTATGTGCTCCAATAACATGCAAGGCAAATCTGTTTAAAGCTCGGAGGAAAGTAAGAGCATGCCAATACGATCAAATCTAGTAGAACACTCCTGTCTTAGCCGGCCGGGTGGCCGAGCGGTTCTAGGTGCTTCAGTCCAGAACCTTGCGACTGCTACGGTCGCAGGTTCGAATCCTGCCTCGGGCGTAGATGTGTGTGACGTCCTTAGGTTAGTTAGGTTTAAGTAGTTATAAGTTCTAGGGGACTGATGACCTCAGAAGTTAAGTCCCATAGCGCTCAGAGCCATTTGAATCAATGGGCTGGACTACCACAGCCAGCAGTATATTTAGACCCTGATTTAGGGAAACTGTGCCTTAGACTCAATGAGCTCATTGATTAGTAAGCAATTATGTAACGCACTGTGACTTCGATAGAAGGAAAAAGAATGATCACAGTAGAACGAACTTCAGCAAGTCGCGCAACTACTAACTGGGTTGCATAGTTTGGATACTTGAACTTGAAATACTGTGAAAATCACTCTTAAGATTCAAATAGAATTACAGACTGTACAAATGTTCAGTTTATAGCTGTACACAGTGCAATGGGATCCTGGCCCTTGATTGCAAACACACTGCTTTAACATAAAAATGGTTAATTGTTGAAACACCACTCTAGATCATTTGAATACTGACGTAACTCGTAAGATTAAATTTGCGTGAGCTATTACGAAATGCTGAAAGGATGAATACCATGCTATGTGCAAGTTATTTCGCAGAGTCATGATGATACACACGCTGTAGAGAGAATCCGTCACTACAATTATGCATTCACGAACCAGTATCAGAACTCATCTTTACAGTAGAAGTTTGCACGTGCTAAGAAAGGGGTGACTACTACTATTAATTGGGGAAAGCGGTATATCAAGTGAGTTATTTCATTATCTGAACAATTTGTACCCAGCGAATCAGCATAAAGGGAATGGTTTCAACAGGTGTGCACAAGGTGACGTCCGAAGATATATAACTGAGTTCATAATATTTCGAACAGAGTGGCTGCGACACGATCCAGTAACCAGCCACCAACTTACTTATAGAACCAGGACGCTGAAACTCTGTAATATCTAGCGCGTAAATATAGGTTCACCTCGACAATTTATTACAATAAAGTACACAAAATGTCTGCAAAATAAACTGTCCGATACGAATATCACACGAATGAAATGATCCAAAATCTTCCTTATTAGCAATCACTGCAAATAAATGAAACAGTCTCACCAAATCTACGATCTGCTGCCGCCACTTCAGAACTCCTCACTCGACGATGCGGAACCAAGTGTGATTTCAAGGTACACAAAAGCGTCTGTCAAGCTAACCGCTATGCTTCGTCATTTGATGATGATGATGTTTGGTTTGTGGGGCGCCCAACTGCGAGGTCATCAGCTCCCAGACAAAGTCACAATTTATACACAGTCCAATTTCTACCACAGTCCAATCTAGCCACTGTCACGAATGTGGATGAAATGATAAGGACAATACAAACACCCAAACCCCGGGCAGAGGTACTCCCCTACCCGGGGGGCAGTCGAACCAGGGACCCCATCATCGGCAGAGAGCAACGCTAGCCACTAGAACACGAGCTGCCAACACTCGGTCACTTATTGGTATCTTGCGGAGATAAGAAAAGCTAAACTTGGTCTCCGGCAGTGTCTCTGAGAGACACAACTCAAACAGTCTGCACTGCATGTCAATACTGGTTACTGAACGTCTTCGTGAAAGTTTGCAAAGAAAAGATCACGAATGAAAGAAACAAAACTGTAGCGAAAACTGAAAGTGCCGTTTAACACCTAGTTCTCAGTCTTGTGTGTTAAGTCAGTCGAGAAACATTTGAAAATTAAATAAAATACAGTAGATAAAACAGCAATATGAGGATACGAAAAATTTTAATGAAAGAAAAATCCATTTTTTCGTATTTGTCTTTTTTACAGTAACAAGATAGAAGATAGATCTTGAACCAAGTGTATGCACTAAGCTCAGAGTCCAATTCGATATGAAGCGAAACGACACGGGCACCAAAAATTTTTGTGCATATTTATGGAATATGTTTTTACACCATTTGAAACTTACCTGATTACTAATAGTTTAGAGCTCCGAAATAAAAACCTGTGAGTGATGCTCACTCGTCAGCACAATAAACAGCTTTGCATGTTATTCAATATTCTATTAATAATTTGGCCATTAGGAAAAGCCGAAACACCATTACATCAAAACAACATCTTTGTGTATTACTTATTATATTTGTTAAATAAGGGTAGTCTAATACTGGAAAAAATTGTAGGAAGTGCGGTTTATAAATCGAAGCCAATTAAACAATAATGAAGTATTTATTCAAATTCAAAACAAACATGAAACTTCATTCGGAGTGACTCTGGTAAAACAAAAGCACAGGAAGCTACCACGAGAGAGAAATATAATAATATGGGTTTTTGATTGACACCATTAGGGAGACAAAAACAGGAACAAATTCAGTGCTCTTCATATGTGCAACTCGAATTTCCAAAAGTACAGGAAAAATTACCCAAAGGGCTTCGCAAGCAAAATGCACAATGAAGAAAATATATTGCGAGCTGTTAAGAGTGCGGACTCTGATATGTTGAACTAACACCTCATTCTAAAGCCAAAAACGACACATAATTTCTAACTGCACCATCAGCATGGGACGACAGCCGGGAAACAAATGATAGTCGGTTCGAGACAACTCCCAGGTAATGAAAAATAGTCTGAATGGGAACGCTCTTAGGAAACGAATGATGGGAATTTAAAGTTCTCTGCACTCAGCCCATACTCTCTTTGGATAAGTGGCAGCAAGCTTGCAGCCAATGTGAGGAATATAAATGTGCTTCGAAGCATGAAAATAGAGGAGAACGGCCCAAAAGTTACCCTGATATGGCATAGAAACATGTATAGACAATTCCTAAGAATGGTACGAGTTTGAACGGTGTTTAACTATTGATTAATGAAGCATACAAAGTGTCTAGAAGGGGAAACATTCGCAGTATTGATGGAACAGAAAATACTGTTGAGAAGAGGCTAAAATTTTTCTGGTGTCGTGAGAAAGGAAACGAAGGATTCTTGTTGGCATCTGTGCTGTAAAGGTACCTGCTACATCTCTAGTGGGGAATTGGGGGCAAGAGCACCCTTGGGCCCACACATCAGAGATTAACTCCTGGAAATAGCGAAGTAGGCACTGAGAACCGCCCCAGAATTGCTATCCTCCATGATCAAAGTTTTCTTGCTGAAGCTCCACAGTAGGCACGGATGTCCCTAATTCGCAGCTTCACGTGACAACCTTCCAGCTAGCAGCAAATATTGTGTACTGTCCACTTTATATATAAAGTAAAACGTAACTGAACTGATACAGGACCGAGAAGCAACCTGTACCACTCATTTTACATCAAATCCTCGTCGCTTCAAAAACAATTATGTGAATATTTTTTTATGGTTCATTCGTTCGTCAGAAGGTTTGGGCACAGCTGAAAAATTGACTGGTCCTACAACTGTAAGAGAAAATGAAATATAACTGTCTTCCTACTGGAAAGTAATACATGAAAGACATGTTATGGCTAACGTGAAGTTTAAAGCTACATAAAAGAAAGGAAATTTCGGTAAATAATTTCTTGTCCCTATGTAAATATCAGAGACAAAATAATTCTAAGATACATTGAAAAATTCACTCTCACTTAGAGAGGAAAATATAAATCGCTTATGTTCCTGCCTGCTTTGATGGTCGAGGCTTGATTTACAAGCGAGGTTTTCAAATGACTTAAAATCTAATAGATTTATCTGTGTGGTTCCACAGTTCTTCAGTTTATGTACATATCATTGGGGAAGCATACAAGGTGTCCCCCTAAGGCGTTTACACTGCTTGAACTTTAATAACTTGAACAAAAGCAACAAAATTATGAATGTTTGAGTCACATAGATGGTATCGACATTTCTGATGATGTTTTAATGTTGACGATATTCAAAATGTTCTCCGTCGGCAACAATACAGCATCTGTAACTCTGCGGAACAGATCGACACATATGTGCTAAGGTTGTCACTGACATGGATTCACAGGCTGTCACAGTCCCCTCTCTCATGTCATTCAGCGGACGAGGCTTTTTGGCGTAGACTGTGTCCTTCATAGTACCCTACAGTAAGAAGTCAACACTTCCCCGACGGCCCAACCACCTCTCAAGAAATGTTTCATCCAGGAATTGCCGCAGTCACGATGGTACTGAAATAGTGTAAATTCTTGTTGAGGGTTACAGAATCTTCATCTCGGTACTAGTTGCTGCAGCATGTTAAAATACTATACACCTGTCACTGTTTCTTCATAAAAATAATGTCACTACAAGTCTTCCGACAGACATACCACACCACAGTGGTAACCCAGGAACATTACCAGCTCGTAGTTGCGTAACATGGGAATTAACTTTTACCAGGTACACACAGCTGTGGCGACTGATGGTTCCATTCATTTTAAGGGTCGCCTCAGCAGACCAGAAATGGTCATCAGTCAATTGCCTATCATCGCAAATTCATACACAATGTTCGAGACACCTATCCGGATCATCTTCATTCGTCGCTGGAAGCAATCTGTGAATGTAGGGTTTCCACTTTGCTTGCTTTAAAATGCAATTAACACTTGATCTGCTTACACCTGATACACGCGCAGCTTACCGTATGGGTCTTCTGGCAATAGTGTGAAGACATGTACCACTTTCGCCCGCAACTGATTTTTTCCTGCTTCACCGTCTCTTCTTCAGATCATGCACACTTCCTTCTCTCTCAAATATGCCCTTTAACTTCGTTATTGTTACACTTGATGGAGCAATAGCGAAGTCTGCCCGCCATCGTCTCTGAATTTCTTTCATGCTCTAACATTTCTAACAACACTTAAATTTCATTTTCTTTGCTCCAAGAACATGTTTCCAGGCATCTTGTTATTTACACGTAGTTCTGGCAACTGAAGAAAAAGAAAAGCAAATCAAAGTCTACACACACTATAGAACGAATAAAAATAACTTGGTAGTTGACACTTCACGCCTTGTCGCTGCTTTCCTCCAATCAGAGCGCTCAACGTCACGCCCGAGCCGTTTTCCGTTGCCAAACTGCCACAATTAGTTCACTTTCAGTTTCTTGTCCGGATTTCTTTCTTGATGTGTTTGAGTTCCAAATTCTGGATATGGCCTTTTTGTTTCGTATTTCATCACACTTGACAACCACACACACACACACACACACACACACACACACACACACAATAAAGTTAACGAAATACACACGTCTTATACATGACACTGACCAGACATTACTGGATTCTTCCGCACAAGCCGCGATTCGGAATCATTTATACAGTTATTATAAGCACAGAGAACGGCTTACGTTAGGTAAGCTTCTCACGAGATTATATGAAGCAAAATTCCTGAAGGCTGTCAGTCAATCGTTGCGACATGGATACCAGCGTAATCACATAGAGTGCAGGTTAGCGTAGAAACCTCATGTGTGGACGGTCGAAGTTTCGAATTTCATCAAATGCAGCGAAACTTTTCGTTTTTACAAATCTAATCAAAAGACTTTGAGTATCATTTTTATTCAATTAAATTGTTTGAATGTATTTTTTTATTTCTAATACTTGGCCACGTCATTTTCGTCGTCGTATTGACATTTTTCGCTCCTATTTTTCTTTATATCATTTATTTTTCGACTGCAATCGGCCTGTGGTACCTAAAATCTGCTACCAAGTGCCAACGAGGACTGATCATCGTTTCGTAACGCTGCATCCCTTGTAGCTGATGTGAGGGCAGTTTGAGGTAACCAGTGACAGTAAGAAATTACAACGTGCTTTTAAAGCTAAAACTGGAATTTTTCTGCGGAATATGGCTATGCAAATAAGCATATTATGTAGTTTTTCCGTCTTGAGTTTGCTCCAAGAGGTTAGCCTTAAATGCCGGGAACAAAGCATGGTGCTTTTAGTTCTGCCGCAGATTGTTTATCACCATTTTCTCGGCTACACTGCACATCATGAGCTTGTGATTAGATTAGGACATGAGTTTAAATTCAGGGCTACAAAACCCATCGTCTGCCGCATTTCCGTCATTCTTCACTTAAAATCAGCTGTCGATAGAGCATCTCCCATTTCCGTCATACCTCGCGGCGACCGCTAGCGGCAAATGACAGACTGTCAAGTAATTTTAATCGGACTATGATCGTGAGACCAACATATAATCACAAATGGATCAGGTTAATAACATTAATACCTCCTCAGTTATTTAAGTTCAAACAGTGCAAACCATTTAGTGGGACATCCTAGATTTCCCTATCATGTGCATGTTAACATAATTATCTCAAATAAAAAATATCTGCATCAAATTAAAAAGAAGGCGAGCAAACATTTAATCAAATGAGATACCTAATGGTAAAAAGATTTTTCTAAAATTTATGCACTGATTAATGGCAAAGGTGTTTACCCACGAGAAAAAACTTATAACTAAGTGTAAAACTTTGCAGAAATTAATTACATATCAAATAGAGATGCCAGCACAATGGCATATGAACCAGATCATGCTTAAAATTTACATATTATGATTTAAGGCAAAGGAGTTTGTCCAAGACGCACTTACTGCTACGTATGACTCTGACAAAAATTTATTATTTAGCAAGAAGACATGCCAGCATGACAAAAAACATTAAAATCCTAGGTTTAAGATATTGATTGAGGGACAAATAACGAAAGTGTTCGTGCAGAAAAAGACTTACAACTACAAATAAAAACAAATCTGTGAAAAGAATGTAACTGTTTAACAAAGATCATATGGCAGCATAATGGCAAACGGAAATGGCTCATATTTAAAGATTTACCTTTCTGAACATGCGAAAAGTGTTTATGAAAGAAAAAACTTATGACTAATTATATAAAAAATTAATTGCTAAAAAAAGAAAAATGGCAACTGCAAACGTTTTATTGGTTTAATTTCACTCTGTAAACGTTCAAGTCCGCACAAATTTATTCTAAGATACTAACCTATTCACCCATATTTGTTTATCACTTTACAAATCAGCTGACGCCGCATAATGCGGCAAAAATTTGATTACGAAGAGATTGTCGAGTATGTACCTGGCGTTGCTCTGAGTCTCAAACCATCAGATTTAAGTCTGGAGACGTGGCACGACAAGTTCTTGGTATCTGTTCACCAAATTTTCGGTGTTATTGCTGCTGCTGCTATGTTCACGAACTGGATTGTAGACATTTGTTATGGCAGATAAAGAGATTGAATGATTAGCAGCAGATGCTTCTAAAACGTGAATTCCGATTACATCATTATCCTATTCCAACTGTGGTCGTACAGTCCAAGACAGCGAAGATTATCTTTCTACCGGGTTGCCCGTTCATGAAGTAGCTACCACGCGAACTACATGTGTCAGTGGTACCTACCAAAACACATATTAACCGTTTTTAAAAAATTAATAATTCTAGTATAATTGGTGTTACATTAATTAAAAGAAACGTATGTTTATACTATACTTCTTTCTGTTGCGTATTGATGAATATTTCATTTGAGAAACCTATGAATTATCTTGATAAAATACACACATCAAAGAAAGTTCTGCATCACCTCGGTTCCGAGAGTTCCGGAACCTGTACACAAAATTGGAATAGAGATCAACAAAAACATCATTTCCGCCATTTTTATTGCTCATAAAGCCACACATTACATGTTGTACTACCATACAGCGAGACCTTCAGAGGCGATGGTCTAGACTGCTGTATACACCGGTACCTGCACGTCCTCTTGCATTGATGCATGCCTGTAGTCGTCGTGGCATACAAGTTCATCAAGGCACTGTTGGTCCAGATTGCTCCACTCCTCAACGGTGTTCCGGAATAGGTCCATCAGAGTAGTTGGTGGGTCACGTCATCCATAAACAGCCCTAATCAATCTAACCCAGGCATGTTCGATAGGGTTCATGTCTGGAGAACATGCTGGCCACTCTGATCGAGCGATGTCGTTAACATGATTGAAGTCATTCACAAGATATGCACGATGGGAGGGCGAATTGTCGTCCATGAAGACGAATGCCTCGTCAGTGCTGCCGATATGGTTGCTCATCGGTAGGAGGATGGCATTCACGTATCGTACAGCCGTTATGGCGCCTTCCATGACCATCAGCGGCATAAGTAGGCTCCACATAATACCACGCTAAAACAGCAGGGAACCTCCACCTTGCTGCATTCGCTGGACAGTGTGTGTAAGGCGTTAAGCCTGGCCAGGTTGTCTCCAAACACGTCTGTGACGATTGTCTGGTTGAAGGCATATGCGACACTCATCAGTGAAGAGAACGTGATACTAATCCTGAGCAGTCCATTCGGCATGTTGTTGGGCCCATCTGTACCGCGCTGCATGGTGCTGTGGTTGCAAAGATGGACCTCGTCATGGACGTTGGGAGTGACGTTGCGCATCATGCAGCATATTGCGCACAGTTTCAGTCGTAACACGACGTCCTGTGGCATCACGAAAATCATTATTCTACATGGTGGCGTTGCTGTCAGGGTTCCTCTGCTCCATAATCCGTAGGTAGCGGTCATCCACTGCAGTAGGAGCCCTTGGGCGTCCTGAGCGAGGCATGTCATCGACAGTTCCTGTCTCTCTGTGTCTCCTCCATGTGCGAACAACAAGCAGCGCCGGATAGCCGAGTGGTCGAGTGATCTGAGGCGCCTTGGCACGGTTCACGCGGCTGCCCCCGTCCGAGGTTCGAGTCCTCCCTCGGGCATGGGTGTGTGTGTTGTCCTTAGCGTAAGTTAGTTTAAGTTAGATTAATTAGTATGTAAACGAAGGGACCGAAGACCTCAGCAGTTTCGTCCCTTAGGAGCTTACCACAAATTTTCAAACTTTTTTCCGAACAACATCGCTTTGGTGCATTCCGAGACACCCGGACTCTTGCCGTGTTGTGAGCCCTTCCTGGCACAAAGTAACAATGCGGACACGATCGAACCGCGGTATTGACCGTGTAGGCATGGTTGAACCACAGACAACACGAGCCGTGTTCCTCCTTCCTGGTAGCATGACTGGAATTGATCGGCTGTTGGGCCCCCTCCGTCTAATAGGCGCTACTCATGCGTGGTTGTTTGCATATTTGGGCGGATTTAGTGACATCTGTGAATAGACAAAGGGAATGCATCTGTGATACAATATCCACAGTGAACGTCTGTCTTCAGGAGTGCTGGTAACTGGGGTGATGCAAAACTTTTTTTGATGTGTACTCCTATATGATGCCCTTTAAGCACTCTAGGATGACAGTGTTTATTATTAACAATGCTACTAATATTCGTGATGTTACAGGATTCGTCTGCTGACGAGGGATTAGTACTTCCGTTAATTGTGTGCCAGGAAGAACTAATATATCCATTCTGTTTACAAACAACAGTGTGTCTGATTTTAGGGTTCTTGTATACCATTGTCGTCTTTTTTTGGCTTCATCTTCGTACGTTCAGTACAAAACTATTTTTTCGGCAGGCAGAAACTCTGCTTTCAAAATCACTAATGAACATTTACAGCAAACCTCCGGCAAACTGTTTTGCATAGGTATCCCTGGTTTCTAACTGAAGATGAATTGAATTGTTACACCACACATTTCACTTACTTTTTTAGCCTAAGTCGACTCTAATTTCATTAATTAAGGAAAATACGAAAAAACCGTCGAATTGTTTTTGATATCTAAATTCTTCATGATCTGATATTCTTGTATTATCTGTCTTAACATTTATGTTTTCCTAATGCTTCGCAGCTGACTTGTCACATACTATCTTAGCGCTTTCTGGTAATTTATGTATATTACTTATTACTACTGCTTAAGTTACCTGTGTTGTGACTTGGCAAGACAGCCAAGCCACTAGGAGGCGAAGCCGAAAGGAACGCGTTTAAGCTCACGCAGGCTGGCGTGAGGTCTGGAACAGGTAAAGTAATTATACTAGCAAGAAAAGTACGTAGCTGCTGGAATACGTAACTTTAATCCATAATTGGTGAACATCGGTCTGACGGTACATGCATCACAAGATAAATAGCAATTGATAATGGCGCCTTGCTAGGTCGTAGCAAATGACGTAGCTGAAGGCTATGCTAACTATCGTCTCGGCACATGAGAGCGTAATTTGTCAGTGAACCATCGCTAGCAAAGTCGGCTGTACAACTGGGCCGAGTGCTAGGAAGTCTCTCTAGACCTGCCGTGTGGCGGCGCTCGGTCTGCAATCACTGATAGTAGCGACACGCGGGTCCGACGTATACTACCGGACCGCAGCCGATTTAAAGGCTACCACCTAGCAAGTGTGGTGTCTGGCGGTGACACCACAACTGGGATTGTCACTCAGTGGCATACTGCGTGTTTCTGCAAATATGTAGTGTATACTGGCTCGCCAATTCTACATGGTACGTGAACATGTGTGGTCACTTCATATATTAGGCACAGTCCATTACTTTCTTGTCTTACTGTACAGATCTGTCCGCCTCAGCTGAGTAATCAACGCAGCTGACTGCCATGCGGACGACTCGGATTCTATTCCTGGAACTGCCAGGGAAATTTCCTTAATGGAACGACTGCAATGGGGTGAATCCTGCCACGTGGTGCCAATTGCTGCTTGACCGAGTAGTAGCGGCTGCAGGTCATGAAAACTAACAACGCCCAGGAGAGCGGTGTGCTAACCCACGCACCTGCATATCGTCTCCAGTGACGCCCTGGACGAAGGATCACACGGTGGTCGGTCGGTACCGATTTACTTAGATTGCTTATTACTACTGCTTAAGTTACTGATATTGTCACATCAAATTCACTGCACAGATATGGTGAAGGTATAACACTGAAACGCGAAATAGGTTGAAAAATAGGAGAAGAGTAAGAGCTACTTTCTGGGCTGATGTGGACTGAAAATTGCGTGCTCGTAAGATATGACTAGGGGACACAAACTGTCGTCCTACTTAATTTTGTGAGTGAAAGCTGTCCTTTGGTGTTAATCTTTCCTCTAGAAAAACTTCTGAATAATTATATATCTAAAATGCCGGAACAGATGGCCTACCCGGTATTTGGATGCTGCTCTGGCTTTAACAAACGTAGCTTTTGAAGGTTATAAGTGATGTAACAAAGCAAACATGAATAAGAGGCTAAATTTTAGGAAGCTTCGCACAGATTACGAGACTAGCCATTTTTACGTATTATACATTTAGAAAGTTATAAGCTTCTTTTGTCCTCAGATCTCAGAAGTGGAGGTGTTCATTAATAGTTACTTACTAATGAAAATCTTATAGATGTATTAAAAGTTCAGGCGCGTATGATTTATTTAGTTTGAAATGGTATAGCAGATGTTTAGGAATACCTGCCTCTCCGACCAGTATTAAAGGTTGTTATTATTTTAAGATGATCACCTCTTCTAGAATTTAAATTGGCGTCGGTAATGAAACCTTTTGTATAATGAAAAAGATAACAGTTCCTTCGTATTGTACATTGTGTTTCAGTACATACAGAGCGACTACAGAAGTGACGACCAATGAAACACACATCACTAACACTCGAGTTGTAGAAGAGAACAGGATACGTCAGGCTCGTATATAGCATCTGACAAGGCGGCATCAAGAAGGAAATATGCCGCTTCCATTTAGATAAGCGGACAGCTGCTCGTAAGTTGTCCGCATTCGGAAATCATTTTTAGTCGTGTCATGATTACCGTCCGCCAAACAGCACCTTTATATTACAGTCAGGCGGAGGGACGCGTTCTCCGTAATCAGATGCGGTGTCGCCGCTTGAAGGCCGGAGAATGGCTGCGTGGGCTGCGGGCCGCCTATTTCTTGTAGGGCACGCGAGAACAGAACACGGGCCAGGGCGCGGCCTCCTCACACATCACGCCACGTGCTCCCAGCCGGCTCGCTTGCTGACTTACCACTAAATGTGTCTTCTCACGTAGCCTTTCCCGTTCCTCACTGACATCTACCCAGAAGGAATGGAGCGAATTATTTTAAAACTGTGCCCTGAGTGATTGGTGGAAAATAAGAATTGTAGGCAGCCGGTTATTGCCATGATCGCATCAATACAGATAATTTAACCCAAGCCTCTAGTCTTCTGTAATTACTGTTTTCACTTAGACACGTTATACGTAGCAGTATCTCCTGGCAAGGGAATGGGATGTGGAGGAGGGAGGAGGGGGGTGGGAGCGGGTAGAGAGAAAGAGAGAGAGATCTAAATGCAACATGCTGACTTACCAGTAAATGTGTCTTCTCACGTAGCCTTCCCCGTTTCTTACTGACATCTACCCAGAAGGAATTTCTGAATTTCTGTATTTGGCACAGATTTAAAAGTTTGAGATGAATATAACTTCTGTGTTTTCTTGAGTAAACGATATTTCAGCGTTAAGAAGTACCTTTCTACAGAAGAATGCTGAAGATTAGATGGGTAGATCACATATCTAATGAGGAGGTATTGAATAGAATAGGGGAAAAGAGGAGTTTGTGGCACAACTTGACGAGAAGAAGGGATCGGTTGGTAGGACATGTTCTGAGGCATCAAGGGATCACAAATTTAGCATTGGAGGGCAGCGTGGAGGGTAAAAATCGTAGAGGGAGACCAAGAGATGAATACACTAAGCAGATTCAGAAGGATGTAGGTTGCAGTAGGTACTGGGAGATGAAGAAACTTGCACAGGATAGGGTAGCATGGAGAGCTGCATCAAACCAGTCTCAGGGCTGAAGACCACAACAACACAACAAGAAGTACTTGCATTTATGTAAATTTCTGCTTACATATAGTAAGCTCCAGAGAGTACGTGTTCATGTGGACCCGAGACCTCACAGATAACAGAAAACCGCCGACAATTACAGATAAACATCATTTTACGGGAAACTGTGTAAAGTTGATGCATTAAGTTGTTCTGAAAGCTGTGCTGATGTTCAAGACAATAAAAGTGGGTTAAAAGTTGTGAGCTACCTGGGGAAGTTAACCTTGCATTACTGAGCAACTGTTTTACCACGTATCCAGTCTAGCTTTCCAAATTTCCAACTAACATTAATTATAATCTTTTAATAGTCATCTTACGACAACCGGTGATATATATATATATATATATATATATATATATATATATATATATATATACATATAAAAAGAAATAAATCAGTTTATATTTGGACATTTATTTTAACATTGATCATTGTTCCGTTAAAATTTCAGCATATTAAACTTGATTCATAACTAAACTCGTGCCTTATTTAGGATTGTGAAAATGTGAGTTTGTAATCTTACGGAACACATCAAATATGGTGCCAAGATTGGGAGACTGCATACAACACTGCATTCATAAAATAACACATGAAGAACGCTGAAACATATGCAAGAGGAAATTAACCACAACGAACCGATTCAATTTTCACGTAAAGAAGTTACGTTCGTAGCTCAATCCTGTCCGTCATGAAATTACTACGCACTGGTATACTAAATTCATACTAACTCTCTGTGAAATCTTCCCAAAAAGAATAGCTGAGGGCTACTATGATGCTTACACCACATGCTTCACGTGGTCAACTTGATTTACACAAAGATTGTAGCTCCACAATAACTTTGATAATTAAAATAAATTACATCGAAACGCAATTTACAAAAGAAAAACCTCGAACTGGTTACGATCGTCTTACTATTAACCTGATGGGTCAAACAATTGTATAAACACGTGGTACTGGTCTCACAAAGTACGCCCCACATGGGTTGAACATAAGGAAAAGTTGCTATATTGAAAAATAATGTCAAAATGAGACGTTATAATCTCACGCACATTCTCATTTAAGATTGATGATCTTAGTTAGAGTTACAGATCATCAACACGTGGTTCCACTTTAAGATCTAAACCTGAAATAAAGGTGTTTAAATTTTCGGTTAGGCTGAACTTAAGAAATCCATTGTCCTACGGACTTAGCAGAGACGTGCTTAGATGGAGACCTTACCACTTCAGACGCTCGCCGCAGACAGTCTGCCGTGGGCCCCTCCTGAGGGTGCCTCACAGATACAAACGGAAGTGACCAGAGAGGCAGCTTCCTATATCAACATGACAAGGGACGGACAGGATCATACCAAGAATAGAAACCTCTTTGCTTTTAGAAAGCGTAGCAACCTGTTCCGACGTTGGTCCTACTGTTCTCTAGCAGACAGGCTAGTCTGCTACCATCAAGCATGCAACTAGAAATGCATTTGCTCATTCATCCTTTCACACAGAAGGGAAGAGGGATGACAGTATCTTATCATATACAGTATATAAAAGAAAGCGGATGTAGGTTCCGTATGAGACTGTGTGACATGGATTACATATAAGCTGTGTTTTAAAGTGTAGTAGTGTGACAGATCGTTCTTGATTATGTGTAAAAGTAACACATTCCACTGCTCAGTCTCCTCCCAGATAAAGTCAGAAACACCACAGTAAATTTAGAAGTGGAATGTATGCCGTAAATGACAACAGATTTAAGAAATTAACATGAAAGGAATCCAACAGAGACCTTTCAACTGCTGTTTACTGTATGTAGAAAACACGTTACATGTCAAATTTTTAAGCTGTCTGTGATAATTACGAGTAATCCGCTGAAAACCGATAACTTACTTCCAGAATCATTCTTAAAACAACATGAATTTCGTAGCACTTCCTTTCAGTTAACTTTCGTTAAATATCCGTCCATTTTTTTATGTTTATATTTTCACATTCGCCATTTTCCGGATGATTGTCCTAATTTTTTCGAAGCGTCAAACATGGGTACAATGAAACAAATTTTTGGTCTGCATACTATGAGAACTCAATAAAGCGTTTCAGTTCCTCGTTGTACGTGATAAAGCGTTCCTCGGTCGCTTAGTCCTCGTTATCTTCCTCTCGGAACATAGTTTCATTATCTCCCCGTTACTTTCTGTTCAAGCTCCGGCTCATATGCATGGATGTTTAACCACTCGTGGATGTTTCTAAGTGCATACAGTCAGAAATTGGCTCTATTACAAGCAGAGTATCTCAGGCTTCATGTTGTATTTATTTAAAAAATGCGTCCATGACTAATCCCGGCTATTCAAGAACGTGAAGTATTATAATGGAGTTTCGTTGTCGCTCGTAAGCAGTTAAGTCCCACTACACCCTAAAAATATGAGTATATTTTAATATAAAGCTGCGAGTATGTATTTTATAGGTGAGAGGCTTCAGTGGCACCTTGTGTGCCTCCCCTCATTTAATATAAAAATAAAGCACAGCTGTCCACTATCAGGTGTGCTTATGTGCTTAGTTATCAGATGACTTGAAAGTACGACTGTAATTTAAAATTCGCCATGACTCCCAGTACTCGTACAATGGCAACTAGGAATCTGTGCTACTTGAGAGTAACATTGTCAATTTAATGGTTAATTGTTTATAGGCTTTTATTAACAAATCGGTGCTGCGACGAAACCACGGTTTTGCGTTGATGCATGGGTGTTGACTTTAGGTTCGACTGTGTCGTACATGCATTTGTTTTCAGATGTTGTTCCTTCCAAATTAGACAGTGGTCATATTAATTTATTTAAACAGCGTCTCCGAATAGAGTGGTGAATGTAGACTTCTATGTTATTCGACGTGCTGAAATTATCAGGTACGGAACTTTTCCTTATCTTCCTGATTTATGTTGTCCAGAGTCCAGGTGTTTCGTTATTGTCTCTTTTGTAGTGACAAACACTTTTAAACGGTTATATGGTATGTGCTGCATTTGTCACGTGGAGAGTGTATCAAAGCAAAGTTCCAACTGAAACTGTAACAGCCAGCGATAGGATTTCGTGGTTTCCAAACTATGTTGATTGGCTTTCATGTGAGACACACTTTTGGTGTACAGTAAGTAGATGACTGCCTAAAATTCGTTTCCTATCGCGTAGTACATACATGTACATAAAATTTCTTATTTAGCATTTCTTACAATCAGCATACACCCCTCTGTTTCTCTAGTCTTTGATAACAATACATAGTTACACGTCCAGTACGTTTGTACGTCGGTACTATTAAGATGTAAACTATATATAATTCATGGCGCCATGAGCGTATAGCTTACGACCACATGAACTCTATAAGAGAAATAAAATTAACTCCTTTCTTTGTTTGTATTACTTTTTTAACGTCGTAATGCCATAAAATCCTCAAAAGTCCAGAATGAGATTTTCACCCTGCAGCGGAGCGTGCGCTGATATGAAACTTCCTGGCAGATTAAAATTGTGAGCCAGACCGAGACTCGAGTCTCGGTCCGGCTCACAGTTTTAATCTGCTAGGAATTTTCCTCAAAAGTCTTTTAACTGCAACAGAAATGTACACCAAAGAATGTGGTGAGTAGCAGATCGTCAACATCAGCCGTCCTATGATTAAATCCGCATTGTGGTGAGTGTACTCGACTGGATAATGCCTGCAGAGAACCATTCTGTTATTGAAGAATGCTGAACAATACTCCAATAGAGCACATTACAATGTATACGGAAAGAGTCATCAACACGTTACAAGAAACAAAATAATACTGATGGTGACGACATGTTGTTGTTCTGGTAGCTGTCGTGACCTTCACTCGGAATTATTAAAGTCATTGTCTCCCTCTACAATTTTTAAAGCACGCTATCCTCCATTAAGAACTAACGATTCTTTGATACCTCAGGACGTTTTCTATCTAATCGATCCCTACCTTTTGTCAGATTATGGCATCAGTTTCGTTTCTTACTCATTTCGATTCAGTACCTCCTAATTTGCTATATGATCTACCCATCTAATCTTCAGCATTTTTCTATAGCAACACATTTCAAAATAATGTAGTCTGTTCTTGTTTGGAATGCCTGTCGGTCACCTTTCACTTCCGAACATGGTTGCACGTCAGGCATATACGTTCTGAATAGATTTCAAAACCCTTAAAATGATACTACATGCTAACAAATTCCTCTGTTTGAGAATTGCCTTTCTTCCTACTTCCAGTCTGCATTTATATCCTCTCTTCTTAAGCCATCATCAGTTATTTTACTGTTAAAATTTCAAAACTCGTCGACTACTTTTTGTGTCTCATTTCCTAATGAAATTCCCTCAGTATCGCCTGATTTAACTGTATTGCAAGTCATTATTCTTGTTTTACTTTTGTTTATGTTCATCCTATAATCTCTTTTTAAGACACTATTCTGTCCGTTCAACTGTTCATCCAAATACTTTGCCGTCTCTGGCAGAATTACATTATCGTTGGCAAGCCTTAAAGTATTTGTCTCTTCGTCATGAACTTTTATTCGCTTCCCAAGTTTCTCCTTGGTTTCCCTTACTGCTTATCGAATAACGTCGGGGATAAGCTATAACAATGTCTTACTCTCTTCTCCACTTCCGCTTCCCTTTCATGCCCTTACAACTGCAGTCTTGTTTCTGTACAAGTTGCGATAAATTTTCGCTCCCTGTGTTTATCCCTGCCACCATCAGAATTTCAAAGAGAGCACCCCAGACAAAACTGTCAAATGCTTTCTGTAACCGTACAGATGATAGAAACCTAGTTTACCTATCTTCTACGATTACTCGTGGGGTCAGTATTGTCTGTCGTTTTCCTACATTTCACCGGAACCCAAACATTTCGCGAGACACTACTGAAAAAACCTAGAGAATCGGCACTTGCGACTGACTGCAGAAATATTATACTGCCGCCAATGCACATTTCACTTAATGGTCTCGAATACAAGATAAGAGAAATTAGTGCTCACACGGACGCATATAGATATTCATTTTTCCTTCGCTCAAGTAGAACAGGAAAGAGAATGCCCAGGATTGGTACAAGGATGTCCGCTTCTATTAGTTTTTCCATTATTCTGTAAATGATTTCCTGTTGATGATCACGACAGTAGCACACAGAGAGCCGATCAGTTTCACCGTTAACTACAAAAGAGTTCCTAGGCGCCGGACGATAACAATCAGCTCTTTTTTCAAAGTCATTTGTGTCAGAGTATTTCCCTATTTGTGGCCCGTATCGTTGCTACAATGTTTCTCCATTCGTCTCCGCTCAACCTACCTTAATTCCTTACCACGTCCACGTCACATATCCGCTGTGCCAACTGCTTGCATCCAGTCTTGTAGTTCGATGACACACCTGAGGCCGGACATGTAGGATTTATTAAGACATACGATAGGATGCGGAAGAGATTTTTCTGGTTAGATTTATTTAGGAGTGTCCGTCACTACGTGTCGCCCTGAGAAGAGGAGAAAGGCAGTTCCTCAGAAACCACCTGGCCGACTCATACCAATTCCACCCGCCGAAGCGCCTTTCCACCGTGTTGGGGTTGACCTCCTCGGACGATTTCCAACGTCTGCTAGTGGCAACAGATTGATTATTGTATGCACTGATTATCTGACACGCTATGCCATTACAAAAGCCGTGAAAACAGCCGAAGCATTCGAGGTAGCCAAATTCACCGTAGAAGACATTGTATTAATACACGGTGCCCAAGGTCGTAAATTACGGATTGAGGGAAAGTTTTTCAATCGAATCTTGTGACAGAGATAAACCGTCGGTGCAACATTACTCATCAGATGACGACTGCCTACCATCCACAAACTAACAAACTTACTGAACGCCTTAATAAGAACTTGGCCGACCTGCTATCAGTGGTCATCAATGTTGAGCAGAGCAACTAGGATGAGGTGCTACCTTTCGTGATGTTCGTCTACAACACCGCTAAACAAGACAACACAGGATTTAGGCCATTTTTCCTGGTGCATTGGCGTGTGGCGACGACGACGATGGACATTGTGTTTCCGTTACATCCTGATGATGAGGGCAACGGCTATATCGGCTAGGTGTTAAGGAAGCTCGGCAGTTATCTCGACTCCGCACGCTGCTGGCTCAAGAATACGATCACTGAAGGTATGACGGAGCCACCGCCCCGTCCTTTACCAGCCTGCTGATCTCGTCTGGATCTTCACTCATGTTCGGAAGGTTGGTCTCTCTCAGAATCTCCTCAGGCACTACTTCGGACCTTATAAGGTTGTAAGACAGTTGTCTGATGATACTTATGAAGTTGAAGATTTCGACCTGGACATAAGACGACGAAAGATCAGAGACACGGTCCACGTCCTTCGAATGAAGCTCTATGATGATCCTGCAACCCAAGATAAATTCGAAGCTCAAGCGACAGGCAACAGGCGGAAAGATGACGAAGAACGTAGCAACAAGGGAAGTTCTAAGGAGATCACCGCCAGGGCTAACATCAATCATCAGGAGTCGGGGTATGCAGGATCGATGACTCGTCCCTGGACCAGGAGGACGTAACACCGAGACGCTGTTCTCTTAAGGAGAAAGGAATGTCGCAGAGAAACGTAACACAGTTGCCGTAGTGTATTTGTTATGATACTACACTGTTATATGGAGGGTCGTGAGTTTGAAACTCACATGAAATGTAGAATTTTAATATCTATATTTGGTTCGAGTACATTCTAGAAGTATCCACAAAAGGCAAGAATCATTGTACTGGAATGTTCTGTAGCTATATATACAGGGTGTAAATTTTAAGTTGAGAAACCAGAACAACTCGAAATATAAGCTTCACACGAAGAAATGCGCAGAATCCAAACCTGATTATTTTCGAGGGGGATATCTGCTGGTACTGGGTGTGGGGAGTCAGACAACTTTAAAATATCAAGTGGGAACCCCCATTTTTTATAGCAGAATCGGATTCTACATAAAAATATTCTACATAAAAAACTACATACATTTTGTCTTAAACATCTGTTTTGATTCTTGTTAGGTGGCTCTGTAATTCAAGAAAATCCATGTTCTCATTTTTGCGTGGAAAATCGCTGTAGATAACTAAAAATACTTATTTACTTCGTACATTTTGACTCCCTAAAACTAAGGAGTGGCCGAACGGTCTAGGCGCTTCAATCTAGAATCGGCGACCACTACTTTCGCATGTTCGAATCCTGCCTCTGGCATGGATGTGTGTGATGTCCTTAGGCTAGTTAGGTTTAAGTGGTTCTAAGTTTTATGGGACTGATGACCTCAGAAGCTAAGTCCCATAGTGCTCAGAGCCATTTGGAGCATTTGAACCTAAATCTCAAACTCTCCCTCTCTCCCCATGGGGGGGGGGGGGGGGGGGAGGTTGAGAGAGAGGAATCATAGTTTCACAAATGTTGACCCAAATATTAATTTTTTCCGCAGATTTGGATAAGCTTTGATTGTTTCGTAGTAATGAGGCCACACAACTTTTGCCGGCCGGTGTGGCTGAATGGTTCTAGGCGCTACAGTCTGGAACCGCGCGACCGCTACGGTCGGAGGTTCAAATCTTGCCTCGGGCATGGATGTGTGTGATGTCCTTAGGTTAGTTAGGTTTAAGTAGTTTTAAATTCTAGGGGACTGTTGAGCTCAGAATTTAAGTTCCATAGTGCTCAGAGCCATTTGAACCATTTGAACCACACAACTTTTAACCATCCCCATATGGAGAGCGAGCGAGAATTTTAGTTTTAGGGAATGAAAATTTACGAAGTAAATAAGTATTTTGTATTTATCCGTAACCATTCTCCAAGCAAAAATGAGAACATGCATTTTCTTGAATTACAGCGTCAACATCCAAGAATGAAAACGAATGTTTAAGACAAAATGTACGTAGTTTTTTATGTAGAATCTGAGTCTGCAATAAAATATGGGGGTTCTCATTTAAAATTTTGAAGTTGCTTCGCGCCCCATCCTCAAGCGGCTGAAATGGTGGGCTAATTTTAGCATCAGCAGATGTCCCCCTCGAAAATAATCAGCTTTGGGTTCTACACGTTTTTTCGTGTATAGCTTATTTTTCGAGTTATTCTGGTTTGTCAACTCAAAATTTCCACCCTGTATACCGTTTGTGTTCTGGCCGGAGGCAATTCGCTCAACGCTCTTATATGTGCAAGTGCTAAATAAACCTTAGTTAAGTGAAGTTAGTGTTCGTCATTCATCTACTTACACCTTCTTCTACGTGAAATATTACGGGCTCTTATCCTGACCTCGGTACATGTTTGGAATGGATTTGGTGGTTGAAACAGGCTGGTTTCGGAAGGGAGACAGAAAAAGGTTTCTCACGCACCTACCACGGTAGATGTGGGGTACTGTGTGACAGGCACTGAAAGAGAGAGGTGCGTGTGATGAAAGAGCGACGTACTGTCCGCACTCAATCTGAAACGTCCCCTTTTTGAACAATTATACATGACTGTGCTTAAACTGATACACAATATTTTGTTAGCGCAACGCAATCTGACTTTCAAAATTCCCTACAAAAGAATGGCCCTGACTAACATTAAACTATACCTTTCACAAATCACTTACCTCACAAAAATCTTCGCTGCTCAAGCTACTGCAATACAGCGAGCGCCACTACTGCCAGCTAAATAAAAGATTCAAACTATGGAAGGCACTAACTACTGATAGGGATAGTTAGCAAATGAAAGATATTAATAGAGAACAAACAATGTATTTACCTTGATATCATCATATATAAATATAGCAATTCACGACAAATTTCAAAACTCCGCCATCTCTCTCCCCACATCCACCACTGCTGGCGGCTCACCTCCAACTGCCCAACGCTACGCGCTGTTCACAGCCAGCTGCCTAACACTCCAATGGCGAGTATTACAACAATGCAAAGCAGCCACAGACTGCACACAGCACAGCCAGTGATTTTCATATTGAGCGCTACGTAACGTTGCCAATAAGAAAACATAAACAGCCTACTTACATAGCCCCCATGCTCCCCACAAAAAAATTTTACAAATTGGGTTGGGCAGTGACCAATACAGATTTGAAAAAATTTTTCATAATTACAATAACAAAGATATCAAATGCACACACTTATTGATACAATGTTGGTCAAAAGCTAAAAATTTCTCACAGTCCATAAAGACAGTCCAAATTGTTCATCACAGTAAAAATGCAGAGTTTTTCTCAAAGTCTGAGCAGTAAAAGAAAATGCACGCAGAAGTAGTGGATTTCCATGCAGTCTTGAAGAAGTAGTGTTGTCCTTCCAACGGAAAGACAGTGCTGACTCGACATGCAGACAGGTAATGGGCCACAACAGAGTAAACCCACAGCAGAGTCAGTCGACGTTTTGAAGAATATTGGTAGTTAGGTCATCACAGAGCAGACCCACTGGAGTCCTGGTAGAGATTGTGGTATTGGTGGGCCACCAGAGGTGCAGACCCACTGCAGTCCTTGTAGAAATAATGGTATTGATGGATCATCAAAGATGTAGACCCACTGTAGTCCTTGTAGAGATAATGGTACTGGTGGGTCATCAAAGATGCAGACCCACTGTAGTCCTTGTAGAGATAGCCAGCAGCCATCTGTTGTTACTGTGCAGGTGTACAATCACCATTGAAGAGTCTTGCGGATGATATAGCAAGTCCATAAACCACCACTTGTGCACTCACAAAGTTTTTGAAATTGTCCTTAGAACCAGCAATGCTGTTATCCAGTCCCTTGCTGAATTATTAACACACGTGCAAACACTAACAGTCCCTACTTCTCACATATTGTCCATATACTATGACCAACAGAAACGTGTGCAGTGAAATGTAACTAACAAGTTAATAATATCATGAACTGGTGACAATTACAATTTTATAACATAAGAATACAATTACAAAGGTACAAAATACATCATTAAAGAACATAATAATACAGATAACATTTGTAGTACAGGCTTTACAAAAGAATCGAACTAACATATTCATCAGTGGAATTATGACATGAGTACATACATAAAAGATCACAATAACTTTTGAAACATCAACTTCACACATGAGCATTAAACAGAACGGAATTAATAATGTCTAACATCTTTACAAAGTAAATAACATATTATTAATTCCAATTATATTCGAGGATAACAGTATTCCTCATCATAGTGAATGTAGCTTAATATTAAAAGAAGAAAAAAATTCTATGAAACTACACAGAGACAGGAAGAAAACAAATACATAAGGGTACACAAACATATAGTGGGATAACACAAAAGGGAAAGGACAGGGTTTGTTTTACTGCAGTATTTTGCATGCAGATCTCCCTTTGTTCATCATTATTCCCAAAAAGTCCTATCTAAGCCTGCCTTCTGTATTTTGTTCACATCCTCTGTCAATAATAGTTTTTCTCCACTGTACAGTATCCTATTTCTTATAAATTTATAATAGTTAGTTTCTTATATAGTCTACCCCCTCTTAAGCTAACTTAAATCTACTGAGCTCAGATGCTAAACTAAGGGACGAGGCAATGCAGCAGCACATAAAACAATTAATATAAACAGCAATAAAAAAATGGAAAATCGCAAAGCAAGCTACAGTAAATCTAAATTACCAAGCAATTCAACATTACAACTAATATGAGGCAATGCGCAGCACCAAAAAAATAAATCTGGCTTAGCAGAGTAACACAAATTAAAGTTCAGTAGCACTATGCCTGGCAAACAGCAGCTTATATCTAATCATGACATAGCTCAAGCAGAAAAAAAATATAACACTAAAGATAGCAATGCAGATAAGGGAAATGTATAATCACATCTTAATGTCTAAGTAATTAAAGTGGTGCACCACAACAACTTATTGTAAAAGAAATATTACCATGTACTTGAAAAGAAAATTACATGTTACTGTTACTAGTTCCTTCTTATTGTTCTTTCCTTTCCAAGTGCTCCTTTTTTAAAGAATGTGGATCGTAAAATAATTATTTAATAGATCTGTTGACAGAAAGTGTTCACATTAGCAGATGCATTTCATTTTATAAAAGCAATGCTGCAACACAGCTGGAAACCAGATATCAAATGAAATAAGCAACTATGAAAAGCAAAGCATAAAAATATCATTCAATAGTCATGTGGCATTTCGTAAGTCAGTAGCTCTCAACTCTCATAGAAAGACACTTGTCATAATCAGGTGTGCAGATGTACAAATATTTCCCATCAATTCATAAGTATTGCAGTAATTAGCACAAAGTACGAGTAATCATATGTTTTCAGGTAATGAGCGTGTAATATTTGCGATGCTTTCTACAAAGGAATGTCAATAGCAAGGTTAATGGAAGTAATGAGGGTGTCGCATTTGCAATATTTTCTCTAAAGGAATGTCAATGGCGAGGATAAAGGCCTGCCTTTTTTCTTTTTTTTTTTTCTACCGGTGCTTCCGGAAAGGCACACCCTAATGGCTTGTTTTCCAGGTGTTTGACACAGCTGCGTGCCCACAACGCATTACGTGCAGGTGGTCACTTAACTTTCTTACAGAAATATTTACGACACCAGTTTCCGCTACAGTGACAGTCTCACATAAAAATATTTCACAGGTCAAGAATTATCGTTGCAAATCTGTAGAAACAAAATCCTATAAATATAAGTGTCCAAAAAAATATTCGTCAGCATTGTGATACAGTCACGCATTTACGCACATTTCATAACTCTTAAAGTACGATTCTTGGTTTTCAACATCCTTTTTCACAAATCAAGAGTCCCTACCCACTATTCATTACTCCTTACCTTATTACACATATACGTATCCATCGACACTCGTCAATATTTCATCATTATAAATATGAAGCATAATCAAATAACTCATATAGCCTCAGCCTATTAATCATAAACATACCTCAGCAGCATAATACACATCGTCGTCGTAAAAATAACATCATAACACCTCAGTCAAATCTCAAAATCGTCGTAGCTTCCTCCAATAATTAAAAAAATTCTCTGCTCATGTCAAAAGTGTCATCTGCCTCAAACGTACTTTAAAAATCATGATCTCATACCAAATACATCATTCAAAGCTCTCATAGTATCACAATGATTCCGAAAAAATATGAAGAGTTCACACAGTACAGACAAAATACAGTTTCGTAAGTGTGAAGTTATCCAACGGTGTAATTACGTAAACATCTGTCACTGATATAGTAAAATAAATGTTTGTCTCTCTCAGTTAAATGATCAGATAGCTGTGTAATTTACATGTTAGAGAAATATGGTACCGATGTGTAAAGTTGTATAAGCAAATACCATATTAGCTGGGGCTCCTTGTGCTTGCCAAACACATGGTACACAAAGTAGGCGTGTACCCCCCTGAGGATTAATGTAATTATACCCTCAGGTGTTACAGATTACAGCAATGGAATGAAATGTATCACGGAAAACTTTCTTTGTAATTCAAAAATCTTGAAAAATAAATGGTTTAAGTACAAAATTAATCACTCAAATACGTGTGCTGTAGCGCTAAATGTGCGTCTTGTTGCAACATAATCTGTGTGGAAGTGTCGTAGTTATCGTCCTCCGAAAGCTAAGTTCTGCAGAAGTCAATGTACTTACCTCATAATAAACAAAAGTGAAATGCTTTATGTACAGATATCTTAGTTATTACGCTTATTGCCATGATGAAGAAAGTACTGTGCTGTAACGTATTGTTGTGCTACGGAAAAGGCAGTCTCATTGTAGCTATACCACAAAAGTTACTACTAAAACATGTTTTACTTTCCAGAATAAAACAGAAAACTGTGCACATATAAAACAGAAACACTGCAAAAGCAACATTGTAAATTGTCACTCATTAGTAGCGTCGTGATAAAATCGTGTAGTTGTCACATAAACTAACCACTGTGTCGTCTGGTATCTCACAGAAAGTACTTTAAATCCAGAATGTATTTTCAAGTAAACCAAAATGTTGCATTAAAATCTCATTAGCAGTACTGGTAAATGTTCTAAGTATGTGAGCCTTATAGTCGTTACGTAATCGTGCAACAAACAAGCAAGAATGTACACACACAATAACACTGTAACGTCTGTTCACTATAACAATGCATTCGTCATTTCTGTTTAAATAAGTTCTCTTGGTTCTTGATTGGATATTTAACTTCAAACATTGTTGCATGTTAACAGTTTCTTAAGTCTGACAAAGCATACTAGAAATGTGAAGTGAAAAGTTTTATGGCAAAGACAAAGTTAAAAAGCAGATTATCTTTCAATAAACGGTTTTACATGTGAAATGTGGTACAATCTTTTACTCTTCAAAGTACTCAGAATTTCAGCTTGAACGCAATTATCATGCAGTATACGTCGGTAAAGAATACTGGAATTTTTCACAGGGTTAGCGTCAATGTTATTTTTCTCTGAGCCAGCCGGCGCACGTGGGTGCCTGCGGCGCGAGTCATTGTCTGTCTCTTTGTTGCCGCGCGTTGTTATTGGGATTAGGAGACCTAACTTCTACAAATTCACCGTGACGAGAGGGCCCTGCTCTGTTTGAATCCCGCCAGTTCTGATGCAATTCAGGTCTGTCGTTACGATCATATCGTCTGTCGTCATGTCGGTAGATTCCATAGTTTCTTTCTCGTCGATCACATGGTGGAGAATTTGTCCTTGAATCGTAACTGCGCGCTGATCCGTTGTGTCTAAAGTTATTCTGTCTCCCTTGATAGTATTTATTTTGGTTCCCATATTGTCTGTTTCTCTTATTGTCTCTGTGATAGTCATTACCACGGAGAGGTGATCTTTCCCTGTAGTTATTACTACTCTGCCAACGGTTGTCATACGGGTGGTGTCTGTTTTGGTCACGATTTGTGTTGTGATAATAGCCTTGTCGCGTCCAGTTATCATTTCTGTCGTCACGGAATTGTGACAGATGTGACCTGTAGTGATTGTTTTCCTGTTTTCGCATCCCGCGACGGTATGTGTCAATTTCCAGTTCTTGTAACAGTCCCTGAAATGCTTCAATGTCGTCTTTGCAACGTCCTGCTAAAATAATATGTCGTAAATGTTCAGGCAATTTGAGTAAGCAAATGCGGATGAGTTCTGAGGGGCTGTATGGGTTTGAAAGATATTGATTCTTATGCAACATGTCTTCAAAATATTTGACAAGACTGGAAAATTCAGATTGTTCAAAGCGTTTCATCATCATGATGCTATGTTTTACACGGTCTTGTGTAGCTTGAGACCAATTTGCTGAGAGGAAGGCATGGTAAAACTCTCCTTCACTGTGGCAATCGTGAATTACCGATCGCATTCTTACAGCTGGTTCATTCTCTAAGTAGCCACACATAAATTCTAATCTGTGTTCCAACGACCAGTTGGGAGGAAAACAATGAGAGAATTGATGGAGCCATGCTTGTGGATGAATGTCGTTGCCATAATTCTTAAATGTTTTGAATTTACGTGTAGTAATGAACAGCTTATAGTCAAAATCATCATGTCGGCGAGTCGCATATCGGTCATTGTTTTTCATAACTTCCGAAATGCCCTGTGTTATTATTTTGCGGCTTTTCCGTATTTCTAAGTCCCTCTTCCCGTGTTGGAGCGCGAGTGTCCTCTGAAATACGTAATTCTTGTATTACCTGTGTCAGCTGATCTTGTACTTCCCGGATTTCTCTTTGGTGTTGTGTATTAATTTGATTCTGATTTTGTTTGAATTTCCTAATTTGTTCGTACTCTTCTGTGTCAGTGAAGGCTACAGGTCTTGTGTCTTTCAGATCATCATCTACCTTTGTAGATAAGTTAGTGACCTGATCCGAAAGTTCGGCTACTTTCTCCGATAGTGTACACATTTCCTCAGTGTGTTTTTCTGAACCAAGTTTCAGAGTGTCCATTTGTGTTGAAATCGAATATACTGTGTCCTTTAAGTTTTCCTGAGTTTTTGCAAGTTGCTTAACCGAATCGGTAGATGCAACTGAGTCAATTTTAGCCCACAAGGTCTCATGATTTTCATGAACAATGGTTTGCAGTTCTTTTATGGCTGCTTCATGATTCTGTAATGCATTTTCATGCCGCGAAAAAATAGGTTGAAAATGCTCACAAATTTGTGTTTTTACGTCATTACAGACTTTTTGACATTTCGATTCAATGTTATGTAACTCAGTAGTTAAATCTTCACGTGTTTGTTCAAGTGTGGTGTCTAACTTTTTAAGATGTTGTTCCATTGTGTCTAACTGTTGCTGTGTTTGTCTCTGGTGTTGTTCCATTGTGTCTAACTTTTTAAGATTTTGTTCCACTGTGTCTAACTTTTGAAGCTTTTGCTGTGTTTGTCCCATTTGTTGTATTAATTGTAATAACAATGCATTGGTGTCTGAAACATGTTCCTCAGTGCTTTTCGGCAGTGAATTTACACCGGAAACATTCACATTTTGACAAGCAGAAAATGTGTCTTGACTTATTTGAGAAAACGGTGAGGATCCAAAACCTGAATCTACAGTATTTGCGAGATCGTGTCCTGTCATTTCGGCTTCCTGAGGCGAGCTATTGCCGACCGATCGATCGATAATGCTTCCCTCTTCACTAATTGTTTCACTGTCCACGCCATTGTTTGATGCCCGCTCCATTTCCCTGTGCACAGTTACCAAATTACTACTTTGAACATTAGTAAATTCATTACTCTGCGGCGCTGATAAGCTACGCTCGTCGTCACTATTATTTCTCAGTTTAGTTTGGAGCCTAGTGTTACGTTTTTCACACGCCATAATTGTCAGAATATTTCACACGATAACACAGAAAAGCACAATTTGAAGTGCAAAAATAGGAGAACACATTAACATAGCACTGAAAATAATATCTAGTTAATTGCAAGCCTAGCTGCGAAATACTTGGTGCAAATCTACATGCATGCCACTACTGTTTTACTGTACAACAATGAAAGGCTACAACTACAAAGGAGATTCTCTCTACAATTACGCGCTAGCAATAAACAAAAGCTACACTAAATACACAAACTACAAGAAAAAATCAGACGATTCCAGTGAGGTATCCTGGCAGGGTCGCCATATGAAACGTCCCCTTTTTGAACAATTATACATGACTGTGCTTAAACTGATACACAATATTTTGTTAGCGCAACGCAATCTGACTTTCAAAATTCCCTACAAAAGAATGGCCCTGACTAACATTAAACTATACCTTTCACAAATCACTTACCTCACAAAAATCTTCGCTGCTCAAGCTACTGCAATACAGCGAGCGCCACTACTGCCAGCTAAATAAAAGATTCAAACTATGGAAGGTACTAACTACTGATAGGGATAGTTAGCAAATGAAAGATATTAATAGAGAACAAACAATGTATTTACCTTGATATCATCATATATAAATATAGCAATTCATGACAAATTTCAAAACTCCGCCATCTCTCTCCCCACATCCACCACTGCTGGCGGCTCACCTCCAACTGCCCAACGCTACGCGCTGTTCACAGCCAGCTGCCTAACACTCCAATGGCGAGTATTACAACAATGCAAAGCAGCCACAGACTGCACACAGCACAGCCAGTGATTTTCATATTGAGCGCTACGTAACGTTGCCAATAAGAAAACATAAACAGCCTACTTACAAATCGAAGTACTTGAAATGTGATTCATTGTTAACAGAAAGCGTTGAAGTTGTTGCACAAGATTTCTAGATCTACATCTATATGGATACTCTGCAAATCACATTTAAGTGCCTGGCAGAGGGTTCATCGAACCACCTTCACGATTCTCTATTGTTCCAATCTCGTATAGAGCGCGGAACACCTATATCTTTACGTACGAGCTCTAATTTCCCTTATTTTATAGTGGTGATCGTTTCTCCCTATGTAGGTCGGTGTCACCAAAATATTTTCGCATTCGAAGGAGAATGTTGGTGACTGGAATTTCGTAGGAAGATTCCGTCGCAACGAAAAATGCCTTTCTTTTAATGATGGACAGCCCAAATTCTGTGTTATTTCTGTGGCACTCTCTCCCAAATTTGCGATAATACAAAACGTGCTGACCTTCTTTCAACTTTTTCGATGTACTCCGTCAGTCCTACCAGGTAAAGATCCCACAGCGTGCAGCGGTATTCTAAAAGAGGACGGACAAGCGTAGTGTAGGCAGTCTCCTTAGCAGATCTGTTAACAATTTCCAATTGTCCTGCCAATAAAACGCAGTCTTTGGTTAGCCTTCCCCCACAAAATTTAATATGTGTTCCTTCCAATGTAAGTTGTTCGTAATAGTACTTCCTAGGGATTTAGTTGAATTTATGGCCTTTATATCTGACTGATTTATCGTGTAACCGAAGTTTAACAGATTCCTTTCAGCACTCATGTGGCTGACCTCACACTTTTCGTTATTTAGGGTCAACTGCCACGTTTCGCACCATTCAGATATCTTTTCTAAATCGTTTTGCAATTAGTATTGATCTTCTGATGACTTTATTAGTCGATAAACGACAGCGTCATCTGCAAATAACCTATGACGACTGCTCACATTGTCTCCCAAATCGTTTACATAGATAAGGAACAGCAAAGGGCCTATAGCACTACCTTGGGGAACGCCAGAAATCAATTCAGTTTTACTCGATGACTTTCCGTCAGTTACTACGAACTGTGACCTGTCTGACAGGAAATTACAAATCCAGTCACATAACTGAGACGATATTCCATAAGCACGCATTTTCACTACAAGCCGCTTGAGTGGTAGAGTGTCAAAAGCCTTCCGAAAATCCAGAAATACGGAATCGATCTGAAATCCCTTGTCAATAGCACTCAACACTTCATGTGAATAAAGAGCTTGCTCTGCTTCACAGGAACGATGCTTTCTAAACCCATGTCGTGTGTCAATAGACAGTTTTCTTGCAGGTAATTCATAATGTTTGAACACAATATAGGTTTCAAAATTCTGCTGCATATCGACGTTAACTATATGGGCCTGTAGTTTAGTGGATTACTCCTGCTACCTTTTTTTAATACTGGTGTGACCTGTGCAACTTTCCAGTCTTTAGGTACGGATCTTTCGTTGAGCGAACGGTTGTATTTGATAGTTAAGTATGGAGCTAATGCATCAGCATACTCCGAAAGGAACCTAATTGGTATACAGTCTGGACCAGAAGGCTTGCTATTATTAAGTGATTTAAGTTGCTTCACTACTCCGAGGATATTTACTTCTACGTTTCTCATGTTGACAGCTGTTCTCGATCCGAATTCTGGAATATTTACTTCATCTTCTTTTACGAAGGCATTTCGGAAAGCTGTCTTTAGTAACTCTGCTTTGGCAGCACTGTCTTCGATAGTATCTCCACTGCTATCGCGCAGAGAAAGCATTGATTGTTTCTTGCGCTAACATACTTCATATACAACCAGAATCTCCTTGGATTTTCTGCCAGGTTTCGAGACAAAGTTGCGTTGTGGAAACTGTTATAAGCGTCTCGCATTATGTAATTTGTCTGGTTGACTAAATTTTGAGGTACTGTTAAAGATCGCCAATCTTGGGAATTTTGCGTCTGCTTATATTTCGCATGTTTGTTTCGTTATTTCTGCAACAACGTTCTAACCCGTTTTGTGTACCAAGGAGGATCAGGTCCGTCGTTTGTTAATTATTTGATATAAATCTCTCAATTGCTCCCGATACTATTTCTTTGAATTCAAGCTTCATCTGGTGTACACTTGCACTATTAATTTGGAGTGAGTGGAGATTGTCTCTCAGGAAGGCATCAACTGAATTTTTATCTCCTTTTTTCGAATAGGTATATTTTTCGCTTGTTTTTCGGGGATTTGGGGATTACAATATTCAATGTCGCTACGACAACCCCGTATTCACTAATCCCTGTATCGGTTTGGATGCTCGTTATTAACTCAGGATTATTTGTTGCTAAGAGGTCAAGTGTGTCTTCACTACCGTTTACTATTCGCCTGGACTCATGAGCTAACTGCTCTAAATAATTTTCAGAGATAGCGTTTAGCACAGTTTCGGATGATATTTTATGCGTACCTGCGGAATTAAACATGTATTTTCGCCACATATCGAGAGTAAATTAAAGTCACCACCAACTATTATTCTATTAGCTGGGTACGTGCTTGAAATCAAACTCAAGTTTTCTTTGAACCTTTCAGCAACTGTATCATCTGAATTGTGAGGTCGGTAAAAGGATCCTATTATTATTTTATTCCAGTTGCCAACAATGACCTCTACCCATACTAACTCACAGGAAGTATATAATTCAATTTCGCGACAATTTAAACTACCTCTAGCAGCAACAAACACGCCACCGCTAACCGTGTTTAGCCTATCCTTTCGGAACACCGTTAGGTTATTCGCAAAAATTTCGGCTGAGCTTAAATCCGGTTTTAGGCGGCTTTCAGTGCCTATAACGATTTGAGCATCAGTGCTTTCTATTAGTGCATGGAGCTCTGGTACTTTCCCAACACAGCTACGACAATTTACTACTGTTGTATCAATGGTTCCTCTCTGTACTTTCTTCCTGTGTTCGGCCTGCACCCTTTGTGACTGAAGCCCTTCTTGTGTTTTCCCGTGACCCTCTAACCTAAAAAACCACTCAGTCCACGCCACACACCCCCTGCAACCCGTCTAGCTGCCTCCTGTTTATAGTGGACACCGAACCTATTCAGCGGAACCCGAAACCCAGCCACCCTTTGGCGCAAGTCGAGGAATCTGCAGCCTACACGTTCGCAGAACCGTCTGAGCCTCTGATTCAGACCCTCCACTCGGCTCTGTACCAGAGGTCCGCAATCGGTCCTGTCGACTACGCTGCAAATGGTCAGCTCTGCTTTCATCTTGCAAGCAAGATCGGCAGCCTTTACACTTCTGTTAGCCGTTCGAAACCACAGAGAATCTCTTCTGATCCAAAGTGACTCACATCATTGGTACCGACGTGAGCAAGCACCTCCAGCTGGCGCACCATGTGACCTTCATGGCATCCGGGAGGACTCTTTCCACATCTGGAATGACTCCACCTGGGCATTGTGGTTGTACTGTGGCTCCACAAGTTTGAACATTTCGAAAAATGTTCCATCGACAGACACACTGAAACTTATTTTTGAATTTGGAATAAAAAGTTATTCTTAACAAAAAATTAGTGTTCGCTCATGACATTTATTAGCTGTAGGCACCTGTCATTGTTTCATTTGTATTGTATTGAGAAGAACGATAATTCTTTAAAGTGTTTTGGAACATTGCTCCAGGAAACAGCAATCTAATAATATTATAATTTATTTACTAAACACAAGCGTGGGCGCATATAAATCGTTACTTATTATTTGTGGATGACCGGTTTCAATCTACTGCAGAGATCACCAGATCTACATTCGATGGTGAGAGCAGGAATCGCTGGCTTGGACCAGGCCCGTCTGTGCTGGGGTTCAGATCACTGCTCATGTTCTCAGCGCCAGCACGGACGGGCCTGCTCCACGTCAGCGATTTCTACTATCACCAAGGAATGTAAATCTGATGTTGATCTCTGTAATAGATCGAAATCGGTCATCCACAAATAAAAAGTAGCAACTGTAGCGGCTCCATGTGTGCCGATACATGGGTTGACACAACAGCCACATACTCAAAACACAACTGGGTGCCCTTCCGACATTGAGGAAGGATCAATGTAAGAGTTGTAATTCGGAATTATGTTATATTATCACTCATATTATTGTCTGCCAGTGCCAATGCGGGTCGACTGCTGATTTATGCATAGGCTGTCTGCTGTGGGTGCTGTGAATGTGTAGATGCAGTTTAGCCAACCATGGTATTAAGTAGAGTGCGACTGCACTGGACCAGAGAGACATAAGTTCCCCGTGCGTTAGCAAGCCCCGTTTTGTTGGCAAAGAGGCGTTGTGCAGACTCTCTGAGCCCTTCCAGCCACCGTGGGTGGACCCCGGACGAGGGGGGACGGTTAGCCACTCCCTGCTGAGACTCTGGTAAGTACGGAAGCTCTACATGATGGGTCCTACAGTCATCTTAGTTAGGAGAGATAGTCAGGTTGGATAAAATTGCGATTTCTGTTTTGTATTACGGATGATGGGCCAGCATTCCACATAATCGTACTATTAAGTAAAGTGATTGATTAAGAAGTATTTTCATGAATTTTTGGAAATAAATCTTGTTGTTATAGAAAATTTGTAGCTTGGTTTCTCACAGCAACGACATAATTCCGTTATCATTCGAATTAAGTTATTCAAACTTTCAACTCAAATTTAATCAATAAGCAGAAATTTTGTGCAGTGATATTTGCTAACACAAACGGTCGTACGCGTCTTCCACAAAAGACAGGTGCCATTTTCAAACTGAGGCTGCCTGCCAAGGATATGCGGAGAGCAAGTATCATGCACAACTTCTATGCGACCACGACTGTGTTTACTAAATAAGATAAATCTTACGCCGCCTGAGTGGAGAGAGCAAGTAAGTAGAAAAGGTGAGAGCGATGATACTCTTTTGATTTGCTACCATGTGCTGAGCACAATCCGAAACTTTTATCTGATGATGTCTGTGCCCCCCCCCCCCCCCCCCCCCCCCCCCGAGCCCCGAGAGTTGCGAGCGCTAGCACGCCGCTACTGGGACTCACAACCGGACGCGGTGGTCTCGCGGTTCTAGTCGCGCAGTCCGGAACCGCGCGACTGCTACGGTCGCAGGTTCGAATCCTGCCTCGCGCATGGATGTGTGTGATGTCCTTAGGTTAGTTAGGTTTGAGTAGTTCTAAGTTCTAGGGGACTGATGACCACAGCTGTTAAGTCCCATAGTGCTCAGAGCCATTTGAACCATTTTTTGGGATTCACAGAGGAGCGTCGTACTGGATCGAATTCGTCCACTGAACTGATTACGAGAGCCACTGTACCGGCCAGCTTGGATGTGGATTTTAGGGGGTTTCTCATATGACTAGATCAATACCGGGCTGATACCTGCGTCCCGTCTCAGTTAAACGATTTGCAAACAAAATGGCTCTGAGCACTATGGGACTTAACTTCTGTGATCATCAGTCCCGTAGAACTTAGAACTACTTAAAGCTAACTAACCTAAGGACATCACACACATCCATGCCCGAGGCAGGATTCGAACCTGCGACCGTAGCGGTCACGCGGTTCCAGACTGAAGCGCCTTTAACCGCACGGCCAGCCCGGCCGGCGGATTTGCAAACATTTCGATAACATTCTCACATGAGCTTACACACTGGATACAGACATATGTTCTATACACTGCTAAATCGAGAATTGCATGTCAGTCCCATGAAGATACGGGATAATAGAAGGAAAATAATGGAGATGAAGAACAAGAACAAGAAAGATGGCTGTAAAACGAACTGTATAACTCAGTTTGAAATATATATGTTAAATGCCAGATATACATGCAAACTGGAAGAAAGGAAGCTGCTAGTGTACATTTGTAGATAAACGGAACGAACCGCGAAGTTCAGAACAATGCTTGGTAGTTTCATAAAAGTTTTTGCGAAGCTGATTTTTACAGAAGAACATGTAGAAAATGTTGTGGGGAAGGCTAACCAATGGCTGCGTTTTATTGGCAGGACACTTAGAAAATGTAACAGACCTAAGACGGAGATTGCCTACACTACGCTTCTCCGTCCTCTTTTAGAATACTGCTGCGCAGTGTGGGATCCTTACCAGATAGGACTGACGGAGTACATCGACAAAGTTCAAAGAAAAGCAGCACGTTCTGTATTATCGCGAAATATGGGAGAGAGTGTCACAGAAATGATACAGGATTTCGGCTGGAAATCATTAAAAGAACGGCGTTTTTCGTTGCGACGGAATCTTCTCACGAATTTCCAATCATCAACTTTCTCCTCCGAATGCGAAAATATTTTGTTGACACCGACCTACGTAGGAAGGAACGATCACCACGATAAAATAGGGAAATCAGAACTCGTATGGAAAGATATAGGTGTTCATTCCTTCCCCCGCTATACGAGATTGGAATAATAGAGAATTGTGAAGGTGGTTCGATGAACCCGCTGCCTGACACTTAAATGTGATTTGCATAGTATCCTTGTAGATGCAGATATAGATGTAGTCTAAGAGTGTCTTTTTGATTCTTGAATTTTTAGAACATTAACACATGTGTGGAATGTTTCTAATTCACTGTACTCCTCCAATCAACTAACCGCGAATTTGATGAATGGTCTACGAGGCTTAGTTATCTGGCAGTCGAAGTATTTCCGTTGTTGCATGGACTGCACAGGTAGGCCGAAGAACTTTCATATTTATCAATTGCGTAAAGGCTAGATAGGTGGAGAAATGAGAACAAGGGTAACTGCAACTGAGTTGGACAAGTCTATAGAAAATGATTTAGATGAAGGTTCAGGCTGCCTGCATACAGGGATCATTACAAATATTAGTAACTGCCTCTCCTGCAGCGGCTGATAGTTGAACTACTGCAGAGTAACTACTCACAAGTAGGTCACACTGAAGAAACTCTTTGAAGGTTTTGATCTGACTCTCAAGCAAATGGGTTTCTAAATTATGTTACAAAGCTGAAATTTTATAAATAAATCATATATCGAAACAAAGCTTCAAAAGCGATAATACTCAAAGGATTGGATAATACTTAGGACTTGCAAGATTTTAAGTTTGCTACCTACACAAATTTTCCCACGTCGTCTTATCATTCAGTTCATTCCTGTGCCACGTTGACATAGGGTTCTAACATTCTCATGTGTATTGTGTTTAATTTTATTTTATTTGGCAAACTTAATCATGTGACTGTTTGCGCGATCACACCCTCTAGTCATACTGTGTTTAATTCTGTCTTCAAAAATAGTATCTCGGCATGTACTGCAATTTTAATGACATGGTATAAGCCAATACTACATATGACAAGTTACTCACTGTAACGAGGTTTTAATTATATGTTCTCTTTTAATTTTTATACACAGTACGTATTGTACATGGTTAGAACAGTTTACGAAAAACGCTTTTTTTCTATCCATACTAGATCTGAAGATTATTACCTGGTCTGTCGAACCAATCATCCTTGTATAAATTTGTGAACTAGTCCGAAGAAATTTTATGCTGAAATTTAAGATCACATATTCCACTAAACTTGACCATTTCAAGTCTTACCAAACTATAAAAAGACAATAGTACGGCGACTACAGTTTATGAAATTGCAACACATTTATTTTTAAAGGCTTCCTTGTGCATCTGAAACGAGAACTAAAGTGGAAGCGAATCTTTCGGGAAAAGAAAGAAGGTATACTATGACAACCAAAGATGCTGTCAATAGTCTCTGTCCAGTTTTCCGACAATTACATCGTGACAACGGTAGAAATGCGCTGCATATTTTGGAAATTTGTGGTAAGTTCCTGTGGGACCAAACAGCTGAGGTCATGGGTCCCAAGGCTTACACACTACTTAATCTAGCTTAAACTAACTTACGTTAAGGACAACACACACACACCCACGCCCGCGGGAGGACTCGAACCTCCGACGGGGGGCTACCCCGCACGGCAATGCGCTGCACATCTGTGTTGTCATACACAGTTGCTAATTTCCTTCCTCATCTTAGAATTTGTTTAACTACAAACAATTTTCACACCGCTATACTGCAGCATTTACATTTATCCCATCAGACATATCTATCACGAGCGGCATAGTTTCAATAAAAGAAAAACCTTCAATAGCTCAACTGGAAACAGAATTACGTTACTATTCGTATAGAAAAATACTTTCCCCTTTAAAAAAATTAATATTTGTGGAAAACTTTCTCGATACCTTGTACCCTTTAGTGGGACAACCAGTATATCAACCTGTGTACATCAAAGAGACCGGCTTCATAAATATGACAACGTAGTGATGTTGCAGTGTACCTTCTAAACTGAAAATGGATTCCAGTCCCTCTTATTGCGTCGAGGAATAACCGAAGGATAAAAAAAAGTCAGATGCCGCAATAATGCGTGAGAAACTGAGACATAGGCTAAACAGAAGGGAGATGAGGGTCTCACGTCCTGCCAACAACGAGGTCTTTAGAGACGGAATAAAAGTTCGGATCTGGATAGGGTGGGAAAGGAAATCACCTGTGTCCTTTTCTAAGGAACCGTTCCGTCATTTGCCTGAATCGCAAATTTTAATAAATCATTATTTGATGTAATAGCTGTTTGTCACTTTATTACAACTACCAGTTTCGTTCAAACAACTGACCGTTATCTGGAATAAGACAGAAGAAGACACTAAATGAAGAAAATGCCTATAATCACGATAAGTTGAACATCGATAAATGTTATGTAATAACTGCTCCAAAAGCATAGTGTGTAGGAAAGTACCCGATTTGTACATAAGACATATGTCATCCTGTTATCGTACTGCCTTGTGTATGAATTGGATACTTGCCGACATTTTGTGATTTTGAGGCTGTATAACACCAATCTGGATACAAATGATCATGACTGAACACATGTCCTGTGATTTGTCACTCTCTGCATCTGAATACGGTCTACAGCAGTAGCAATCTTTTCAAAAATATTTAAAAGTATTAAATCAACACCTCCTTATAATAATGTTAATTAGAACTGATTGTAGGCGATTTCGGGAACTCTGAAACATAAATCTAGATGGAAGTTCGAGGATTTAAGCACCGCACTCCTGTACGTGGTTCCATCGATTTAAGCGATGCCACCTCACTCCATCGAATTGCAGGCACGTTGCTTGTCAGATCCGCTTAACTGTTGGCAGCAGGAAACGAATATGGCGCGCTTTATCTGATGCCTTCGGTGACTGTGTATGTTGCGCACTAAGCGGCATCCTCAGCTGCTAGTACGGTGCTGGGAGCCCTGGAGAAAGAGTGCGGACAGGTCAGTACGCGCCGCACCGACCGCCGCCCTCTGAATTGTGTTGTGAACCGCGGGACCAACTCGATCATATCGAGCCAGCATTTCCATTTTAATAACACGATGCACACATAAACTTTTATGTGCGTAGGCCACATAAAAGCGAGAAAGTTATCTGATTTCCTGAAATGGCCCAACACTGCCGGAACGCTTCAAGGAATCTGATATTCGCTCACTATAAGTAATTCTGAATTACTTGTGCACCGAATAAACACATAATTTCAATTTGTGCTGACTCCCTAACCTTCTCGGAAGAAGCGGAGGAAGATTTGGTTCAACAAGTCCTCGCGGTAATGGAATCGTTTCACGCCACAGGCTGTTTACAAATAACGAGACGCAGTTACTAGCAGGGTTCTGTTGCCACAAGCCACGTAACAACGGAATGTAGCGTCGCAGCTAGTATAGAAATTTCGTCGAGTTGTCTGGCACCAAAGTCATTCTACATTACAGGATTTTAAAAGAGAGGAAGGCAAATTAAAGCTTAGCTTTTCGTCAACGACGAGGTGATCACAAACGGAGTACAAGACCAGACTGAACAAGGATGTAGAAGGGCTTGGAACATGTCCTCTTGCTAAAACTATCCAGGTGTTCATGTTAGCGATAGAGTGAAACAAGGGAAACCTAAATCTTGTACACCTTTACTAGTAGCGAATCCAGTGCGTAAGAATGTGCTCTATGTGGCTCCACGAGGTTTGAAACTGGAACATTCTGCATTAAATCCCCGGTACTCCGGTTTGTATGTCTCTTAACCTTGAAGGAACGCGTTACGTGTGAATGTAATGATTACAAAATTTAAAACAAATTTCAGCAGCATCGAACAGATGAGAGGTAGTCCTTTTGCACCTTAACTGCAGCTTCAAAACCGTTAGATGAACAATAATCCACTGATTCTCATCTTTCATATCCATGTAACTTGACATTCTAAATAACATCTTTTCGTGCTTCTTTTCATGTTGGGAGATGTCTACCTGTAGCCTTTACCGCAATGGTGACACGAGATAGCAATTATGAGTGAATTATGGATGTTTTTGTTGTTGTTGTGGTCTTCAGTCCTGAGACTGGTTTGATGCAGCTCTCCATGCTACTCTATCCTGTGCAAGCTTCTTCATCTCCCAGTACCTACTGAAACCTACATCCTTCTGAATCTGCTTAGTGTATTCATCTCTTGATCTCCCTCTACGATTTTTACCCTCCACGCTGCCCTCCAATACTACATTGGTGATCCCGCGATGTCTCAGAACATGTCCTACCAACCGATCCCTTCTTCTAGTCAAGTTGTGCCACAAGCTCCTCTTCTCCCTAATTCTATTCAATCAATCAATTATGAATACAATCAGTAAAACTCCAGACCAGGAAGATGTATGAATTTTATCCTCAGAATATCTGCGGATCTTCGTACTGATGAAGAAGTACGCGAGACAAATGACAAGGAGAAGACATAACAGTTTTCTGCCAGATTGTGGAGCGGTGGGTAAATACCGTAACTGTCGTTGCTTCGTTTATGTTGTAATGTAAAGACACTTAAATTTTCTGTACGTGCTTTACCCTTACCTTCGGGGTTTACAACAAACTTATAACTATTTTTACGCTAATCCAGAACGCGATGGAGAACATACTGACCATAATTTCCAGTCTGAAAGTCCACATTACTCTTTATGATAAAAAAAAAAGAAAACGGTTCAAATGGCTCTGAGCACTATGGGACTTCTAAACATCTGAGGTCATCGGCCCCCAGAATTTAGAACTACTTAAACCTAACTAACCTAAGGATATCACACACATCCATGCCAGAGGAGGATTCGAACATGCAACCGCAGCGGTCGCGCGGTTCCAGACTGAAGCGCCTAGAACCGCTCGGCCACACCGGCCGGCTCTTTGTGATCACTGAAGGAAAATCTTCTTACTTGCTATTTAATCAGCGGGATCAGGAACTATGACTACTAATAAAAGTTTATAGTTTTAACTATTCTGTAAAAGTCCACACTCACAAAATATAATAAAATTCTTAATGACAATTATAATATTCGTATCGGAAACAGCACCATCAGCAGCTCAGGGGCGATCTCTAAGAGAAGTTCCAAGTAAAATAGAATCTCGAAAAGTTAATACCTCGCCTTAAAAGTAGAAAAAAACCTAGTCACTTGTCACGCGGTTTTGTCAACATTGCGGGCGGCACGCAGTTACTCCCATGAAATCTAAGCGATCCAGGACGGTGTACAGTCCTTGTAAGTTCACTTTCCCCTTTCAACGAAATCTGCCCAGCTCTGACGTCATCCGAGCCACACGGCAAGCAGGCGTTTGAGTGACATGAACATATTGATATCTCGGAGTGGAGTGTATCCTACAGCTGCCTGCCTGTCCCTACCTATTTATGGGTGCAGCAGAGCGGCCAAACGGGACATTCGTCACCAACCGCCCCAGGTACAGGTAGTAGTATCTAAATGGCCCCTTTCTTAGACACGTATTAATTAATATCTCCGTCGTTTAACAATTTACAATCTTATTAATTTTAATATAAATAAAGTTCAGTTTGCTTCAGTTCTTGGAAAAGTTTAAGCTCAACTGTATTTTAACTTTGCCAGCTAGAATATTTTTAATGGAACCAACAGTAGAACATGGCCTCTGATCTGCCTCTTTAATATTCCTTATAATTAGTATTATTATCAATACATACTTGAAACTTGGTACAGTTGTGTTATTCCATTCACGTAATCGAGTGCTGTAAGCAGAACATCCTATTACAAATACAAATGATACTTAATCTGTTCGAATAGTGAAGTTCTCGTTCCAACTTCTGTTATTAGCAAATAAGTTGAAAACTAATAGAGCTAGCTTATTGGTGTCACACACAGAAGATTTTTACCAGTAACTGAGGTTACGTACGAATTGTCATCTTTCTGAGTCTAATATTTAGTACCTTAAATTTTTCGTAAAAACACCGATTTTGGTCAAAATAATTCTCTGATCAAGTCGAGACATGTAACTTTTAATTGTGACACACTTTTGCATATTCTGACCAGTTTTTAGCTTTGTACATTTTGCCTAATATATTCATTTGATAATACTGAGACCTTACAATGTTAACATTAATACACTGAAGCAAACACTGACGAAGCTAGGAAAAGTAAGTTTCATTTTTAATTTCACTCTTAGATTATAGTTCAGTCATTCGTATGTTAAGCACAAGCGCGTTATGATGACGTGGCGCTGGTAGTTGTGAACTGGGATAAGCCTAGGCACATTCTCTCGTGTCTGCAGCTCTTACAACTGTACAGCTCTTGTTTCGTCTCAAGTTCCTTATTTTCACATTACAGATTTTAAAAAAGCAGAGTTGCATTGAATAAAATTAAATTAACCTTAAGAATGTAACTAATGAGCTGGTTATGTTTCAGTTGCAGTACAACTCGGCGTATCTTACATAGGCAGTGATGAAGATACAGAAACGAAACAACTCTGTTGCCTACGGCGGATAGGAAAATAAGTAATCAATCGGCGAAATCAAACCTGGGATACACTGACACTCACGTGCCTTCAGTCCAAGAACTATGCAGCAACAAAATAACTTTCTATTTCAAGAAAGTTTGTAGCTGATCGAGCTGGTTGGTGGGAGAGGTATTGTGCTAAATAACGTTTTTATTACGAGGAATCTTTTTACTGGTTGGACCACAGTTGCAGTGCAAGAAAACGCTTGTGTTGTTCAGAATAATAATGCTTGTTCATATGAAACGGATGCGAACGGCAAATTTGTGAGTGAATATATCTCAAATTAAGTTTACCGTTGGAAGAAGAATTTTGATACGGGTTCGTTTTATCAAAATACTGCAGTGGATACGATCACTTGAACTCATGCTTAAGCTCCAGGAACCTACTGCAGTAGGTCGTAACAGTACGGTTTTGGCCTTCTAGGAAGATTAATTAGCAGTGAGACACATTCTTCACTATCGTTAGTGGGAAACTCCACATTACGGAGGCTTCAAAGAAAGACCCTCCTGTCACATGCAACGTGAGGCAACGACAGGGTGCCCCTATCCTAGTGAAGACACTTTTTCAGATGTATGAAGTAATCAACAGATACAACGGTAAGCAGATACGCTATTTTTTAAAAGATGTAAGCAACTTTCCCCGCTGCTTCTACGGTCGCAGGTTCGGTCATGGATGGCCTTTGGTTAGTTAGGTTTAAGTAGTTCTAAGTCTAGGGGACTGATGACCCCAGATGTTAAGTCCCATAGTGCTTAGAGCCATTTGAACCATTTGTAAGCAACTTTCTAATGTCTGTAAATTGGAACTTGTCATGTTTTCTAGTGAAACACCATTAAGGCAGGACAGTCTCTGAAACCGCCGACTAGAGCGTTTAGCATTTGGTGCTAAAAGCTACTTTACTTTCGTTAATGTAACATTTTAAACAGTGTCGACTGAATTAGGCATAATGTTGATAGAAAACAGTGTTTTCAAACAGACTGATTTTATTACAGGTAATCAAAAATCTTGCTAAATGTGTAATATTACAAAATTTTGAGAACACGAGAAGATGGAATGAGTACTGACTACTGTCATCGCTCATATGGAGGCACGTTCACAGTGTTAATTTTCTTTCTGTTTAGTAAGAGGAGGCAAGATGCAAGTTCAGAATTTAGAGGTTCCATAGATAAAGAGATCATTAAATGTGACGCCGGCCGCTGTGGCCGAGCGGTTCTAGGTGCTTCAGTCCGGAACCGCGCTACTGCTACGGTCGCAGGTTGGAATCCTTCCTCGGGCATGGATGTGTGTGATGTCCATAGTTAGGTTAGGTTTAAGTAGTTCTAAGTCTAGAAAACTGATTACCTCAGATGTTAAGTTCCATAGTGCTTAGAGCCATTTTTTCATTAAGTGTGACGTTCAGTGTTAGGTTGGAGAAGTAAGGACAACACTCTCAAAGGGACCATCGCAGCACTCATCTAAAGCGACTTTGTGTGACCATAGAGTGCCTAAACTCAAGGTGTGCGCCTTGGAATTTCACTACCATTTCACCCGCGTGTGAGTCTAGTGCCTTTACCATTCCCGCAGTTCGTTTGATCCTAGACTTAAGCACAGGAACTAACATGGCGATCACAAGAACGTTGGTGTTTTTGTGACTGCTGCTGTAATCTAAACAAAGAAATAGACATTTCTCCACCTCTTAGCCTTAACCCACTTCATTTAATACGTGCGCTGGAAGGGAACATAAACAGGACTATCGATAAAGTACGATTGAAAAACCGCACTGAATCTCGGTGCCGGTACATAATTGGTCGCGCACTCGGAAAGTTGTAGTTGTCGCCGTCGAAGCTGGTTTGTCAGAATGTCACACTTTCCGCAGACAAACGAGCTTCACCGCGCTGGCGACGAGCCAGTCCAGTTTCTGTAGCTTCCAGATCAATATTTATCTAGCCTATTATGTCGCGGGCCCAAGCAAGGGTATTCCGGAGAACGTAAAACACTTTTTTGACAACATTCGGCTGTTTCCTTCACAGATATATATTGAGGTAATAAAAGGAGGTGATCTAGAACGATAAATTTCACGACTAAACACGGCAAGTTTTTAAATTAATCCCGAATGAAAGGGATGCGTGACATTCCTCAGATACATGTGCCGGTAAGAGCTGAAATCCGGTTTCCAGCTATGATACTCGTTAGCATACGCCGTCTTTGAGCACTTTTTTTTACGGGCGGGATAAAACATACTAAGCCAAAAATTTCGAAATGACAGTTAATGAATTACATGAATTTATTTGTGAATAATCGTGGAGAGTTTTAGAAAACATCGTGGCTTCGTAGAAGTCTGAAATCTGACAAAGTTGAATAAGCAGTGTATGTAGTTTGCCGAAGTTTATAAGCGAGTTACAAGTGCGTAGCCTTCGATGGCCAGTGTCAGTGTGGATTAATCTCTACTGTGTATTCGGCCGCCTCTTTTGAAATACTAAAAACAACTTAACCGACGGTCAGAGAGGTTAAACTACGGGTGTCTCCGAATAGTCTCTCCTGCATACTGTTCTATTTCGATTGACCCAAGAATTACTAAGGCAATTATTGTTGAGCAGAGCTATCCCGAAACTCCCATTCGGGAAGACAGCAGTTCAGATCCTCATTCTGCCATAGAGATTTAATTTCAGTTTCGTTTCACTTAACATTCTGATAGGTGCGCCTTCTAGTCGAACAAAGGTGGTTGCTTGTATCTCACAGATACCACTTGTTTTTAATAAACTTTATGTCTTTTAAACATTAAATTTTTATCATAAAAGTAATATTAGGTATTTTTCATGGGTTATACAAACAAAAGCAAGGTAAAAAATTTATTTAAAAACAAAGTTATGTTTCAAAACACTCATTTTCTTCCCACAAATTCTCGAGGTACTGATACTTACTTTCCATGTACGAATGTCAAATTTATACAGTATTATGCTTGAAATTTTGATTTCTCAATATACTAAAGTTATTAGGAAGTTGAAATAGAATCAACGAAAACATTTCTTGAATGGTGTAAACAAAACATACAGTCTAATATCTCATATTTGAAACGGGTAATTATTTAGAAACTGAAATACAATCATTGCAAACATTTCTTCAATGCTGTAAACAAATAAACTGTCCATATATTTCATATTGGGAGCTGGTGATTCTCGTTTTCTTACTAACTAAACATGGCCCACGTGTTTTCTTCAGAGGCTCCTGAGATTGATCTTCTTCTCATTTTCCTTGTTGCTTTTGTGTTCATCTTCTGTGTGCGATACATTTAAAACTTTCGTACAGAGGTCTACAGTTACTTTAGTACGTCTCCTTTTTACATGTTATTGCACAAGTTCGTTCAAAAGATATCTGAGACTTTTCTTCCCTTGATATTATTGCTGCTGTTTCTTTTCCAGATAATAAATGAATTTATGGCAGCAACGTTCATCATCGAAACAAACGTCACCAGAGGCCATCGCTTTATGTTTCTCGCAACGTTGAAAGACCCACAATGTTTGTCGACAGTGTCAATGCCTCCTTTTGTGTGATAGTAAAAATTTATTATTTCTGGTTTCTTGAGATCACCAGTTCCTTTAACGATTTTTCCATCTTTGTGGAGGCTGCATATCAACCAAATATTCTTGTATTTTTTTGGAATGTATGAAATAAGTGTTGCCTCTTGGCGAAAACCAAACAGACTTGAGTGGAGCTCACAATTTCTGGTCGCTGTAAATTCTGTAGGAATCTGTGGCTTATTTTTACGCAACGTGCCAACGTATGAAATTTGTTTTGATGCCAGTTTCTTCACCAAAACGTAAACCGAAAACCAATTATCGGCCATGGTATTTCTCCCACTGTAGAAAATTGGTGATTCTAACCTTTCCACAACGTTAAATGGTTTATTGCCTGCACTAAATGGACCTTCTGGTTGGATTCCAGCGTATATTTCCATTTTATACATATAATATAGCCGAGACGAGACCAAAACGTAAATTTTATTGCCATATTTGCTTGATTTTTTTTGCATATGTTGTATGAAACCGCATCTACCTCGAAAAGCCTCGACTTATTCATCGAGTGTGACATTATCACCAAGTGAATAGCATTTTTGGCAGTTCACAACAAATTCTTCAAAAATAACTCTTATATGAGCTAAGCGGTCAGTTTTTCTTCGTTCTCCTCTTGTTTCCACATCATCAAAACGAATAGATCGCATTAAACACTGGACTCTTTTTATACTCAGCAGTATTAGGAAGTCATATATCCGCCATAAGTCGTGGACATAGGGATTCTCGCATGGTACACCCTTGCGAGATAAAGCAGCCCGAGTAAGGCTTTCATTTCCTCTGTATCTGTCTGTTGAGTGTCCCTTGAACGAGAAAAATTAAGAATGAATTTGTTTGTATTTTCTTCAATACGTTGTGTCACAGTGATTTTCATGAATCTAGAATGTTAGTCACGTTTTTCGCAGGTCCGATTACTCCGGGCAGATGAAGTAAAATATTTTGTTTACCTCGACTTTGCCTGTTCTTTGGCTTTTTTTGTCATGACCAAACCTCGATTACTTTTTATTTTTCCTTTGAACAGCTTGAAATGTCGATTTGGTGCTCTCATTTTCGTCGTCTTCTGATCTGGACCGAGCACTCAGTTCCATACCAGAATCTCCATCTCTTTCCGATATGTGCTGTTCTCCATCAGCGTCCCTGTTCTCCATAAAACTGTTGTCCTTATCATCCCCATCGTCGGTATCACACAGAAATGCATTTATCACAGCTTCAACATCCAAAGGATTGTTTAAATTATACATCTCTTTGTCCCCCTATTACCTAAGAAAAAAATATGAAACGAAACTGAATAAATAACATGATGGAAGCATTGAAGATCGCGCGTATCTGACTGATACAATTTAGTTTAATTTCATTGAGGATTCGAGACGCGCGTAATTTCACCATGTACACTACTTTAAATTACTAATAAGCATTAAAAATTTAACAATAAATAGTAGAAAATGGAAAGTTAAAAACTTACACAGAGGGTCGCACGTATTCCTCAGATACGAAACACGTGTTACTAGCTTGCTGTTGACAGTAGCGGGCAGCGGCCAGCACTGAAGTAGGGTGATGTTGAAAGAGGAGGCGCTTTCCAAGAAAAGGTAACGATCATTGTCACTGCGTATCTGACACATACGCACACCTATCGGAAGGTTAAGGCCAATTCCAGAATGTCTCCCTTGAAAAGAACAAAGACATTTTATTTCAAACATGAAATTATGCTTAATCTCTATTGACCTCGACGTCGGCAGGATGTTAAGTCCTAATCTTCCGTCTTTTTCTTCTTTTGGGAGCCTCATTGTACACGTAGAAATGAGGTCGCCTTTTGATTGTTGGTTGCTCAACCATCCCTTCATAGTCATCTAGACTTTAAGCTGTCCAGTGACGTTTCAGAGTAATGATGTAGGTTATCAAGGGACAACCGAAGTAGCGCAGTACATAGGGAACAACGTCTCAAGAATGAAGCAGCTTCATCGCCATGAAAAGGACCACTGCAAGGACAATTCTGACATAGATGTTATTTGTATTGTTAGTGTATGAAAGTTTTCAATCAAGTGCTCACCGCCATTAAAGAATCAGTTTCATACAACTTAAAGCGAATACTATTTCAGTATGTATCACCAAATTTACTTAGTATTTATACTTCAAAATATTCATTTCAAAATTTTGAAGATGCACATCAGGAATTGGCATGCACACCGCTTTGCAAAACTTATCAACGAGGTAGATAAAGTAACATATGTATTAGCTACTCGGTGGATATGAATGGAAGTGCAGGAGCGTGTTGCCAGAGGTCTCCCCGTCGAACATAGAAAGTTTGACGTCATATAGCGTGAAGTCACTATGACTGTAGCGCCAAGTACGACTGGCTTCACAGCTCAAGGAAGCTGAAGGAAGAGGAAAAGACGAGTTTTAATGAAAGAGCAGTTACAGTGCACTGGGGTGGTGTTCTTCGTTCAAAACATGGCCCAGAGACAACATCTCAATGACTGCACTCGTAGGAGAATCATAAGGAAACTGGAAGAAGGACGACGTGAGACGACTGCAGTCCAGCAGTTTGGTATTGCTCAAGCATTATTTCACGTGCGTGGGGAGCGCTCTGAACCTCAGACACTGCTGGCCGAATGAGATGAATTGGTCGATGGTGGTCAACTATAGAAGAAGATGGCTGCCACTTTGTGTAACAGCTAGGAAGGGGCCCATGTTAAACTATGGGTGCAGTTGCAACCACATTTCAAAGGACTGTAAGGCTTCCAGTCTCATGCTCGACAGTGGCACAGCGACAGCATGAGGGTGGAATCTTTGCCCTATGACCTTCCGTTGAAACCAGCACGTCTACTGCCCCGTTTGCGATGGCGCCAAGAGCATAGGAACTAGGCCAATGACGCACGGGGGTGGGTGATCTTCTCGGATGAGAACAGATAGAGTCTCAGTTGTGATTCGGGAATTAGCCACACATAACGAAGGGAGGAAACACGCGATACACCCCCGAACATTGTCGAACACGATTCTTTTTGTGGTGCAGGTGTCAGTGGTAAAGCATAATATTTGATCACTGAGCAGTTACGAGCCAACTCTATTGTAACACGGTACTGCTTTCCGATGTGCGTTTTTTCATGGGTGCATTCGGCCCTGACTACATTTTTATAGATGTAAAATCGCAACCGAATGGAACATAGCAGGTGGAGGTGTTAATGGAACGAGAAAATATCCGGCGGAGGGACTGCCTTAACGCTCCTCCGACTTAAATCTCAACGAGCACGTGGGGGATGCGGTGGGGAAGCGCACTGCGGTACGTTCACATGCACAAATGACCATCCAGCTGGTTTCAGCCGCGCTGATGGTGGGATGGAACGCCCTACAGTAAGAAATCTTTACCAGCTTTCTGGCCAGCATAACGGCACGTTGCAGAGCATGTATTGCCGTCCGTGGTGATAAAACACACTATTAAGAACTATGTGCTGCTTTTTACACTGAAGAGCCAATGAAACTGGTACATGTGGCTAATATCGTGTAGTGTCCCCGCGAGCACGCAGGAGTGCCGCAATACGACGTGGCGTGTACTCGACTGATGTCTGAAGTAGTGCTGGAGGGAACTGACACCATGAATCCTGCAGGGCTGTCCATAATCCGCAAGAATACGATCGGTGGAGATCTCTTCTGAACAGCACTTTGCAAGACATCCCTCAAATGGCCAATAATGTTAACGTTTGGGGAGTCTGGTGGACAGCGGAAATGTTTAAACTCAGAAGAGTGTACCTGGAGCCACTCTGCAACAATTATGGACGTGTGGGGTGTCGCATTGTCCTACTGGAATTCCTCAAGTCCGTCGGAATGCACAATGGACATGAATGGATGCAGGTCATCATACGGGATGCTTACGTACGTATCTCCTATCAGAGTCGTGTCTAGACGTATCAGGGGTCCCATACCACTCCAACTGCACACGCCTCACTCTATTACTGAGCCTTCGCCAGCCTGAACACTCCCCTGCTGACATACTGGGTCCATGGATTCATGAGGTTGTCCCCATACCCGTACCCGTCCATCCAGTGGACACATTTTGAAACGAGCCTCCTGAAACCAGACAACATGTTTCCAGTCATCAACAATTCAGTGTCGGCATTGACGGGTCCAGGAGAGGCGTAAAGCTCTGTGTCGTGCTGGCATCAAGGGTACACGAGTGGGCTTTAAGCTCCGAAAGCCCATATCGATTATGTTTCGTTGAATGGTTCACATGCTGAGACTAGTTGATCGCCCAGCACTGAAATCTGCAGCAATTTGCGGGAGAGATGCACTTCTGTCAGGTTGAATGATTCTCTTCAGTCGTCGTTGGTCCCGTTCTTGCAGGATCTTTTTCCGGCCGCAGCGATGTCGGAGTTTTGATGTTTTACCGAATTCCTAATATCCACGGTACACTCGTGGCATGGTCGTACGGGAAAATCCCCACTTCATCGCTACCTCGGAGATGCTGTGTCCCATCGCTCATGCGCCGACTATAAAAGCACGTTCCAGCTTACTTAAATCGTGATAACTTGCCGTAGCCGGCCGGGGTGGCCGAGCGGTTCTAGGCGCTACAGTCTGGAACCACGCGACCGCTACGGTCGCAGGTTCGAATTCTGCCTCGGGCATGGATGTGTGTGATGTTCGTATGTTAGTTAGGTTTAAGTAGTTCAAAGTGTGGTGTCACCGCCAGACACCACACTTGCTAGGTGGTAGCTTTAAATCGGCCGCGGTCCATTAGTACATGTCGGACCGCGTGTCGCCACTGTCAGTGATCGCAGACCGAGCGCCACCACACGGCAGGTCTCGAGAGACTTACTAGTACTCGCCCCAGTTGTACGGATGACTTTGCTAGCGATTACACTGACGAAGCCTTTCTCTCATTTGCCGAGAGATAGTTAGAATAGCCTTCAGCTAAGTCCATGGCTACGACCTAGCAAGGCGCCATTAGCATTATATTGCATTTATCTAGAGAGAGTCTCACTTGTATCATCAAGAACGCTGTATACAAATGATGGATTAAGGTTAAGTATTCCAGCAGCTACGTACTTTTCTTTATAGCATTCATTACGTATCCTGTTTCAGACCTAACGCCCGCCTGCGTGAGTTAGCGCGTGCATCTTGGCCGCCTCTTTCAATTAGTGTGCATAGTGTTGGCAAGTCTGCCGACACTACACCAAGTTCTAGGGGACTGATGACCTCGTAAGTTAAGTCCCATAGTGCTCAGAGCCATTTGAACCATTAACCTGCCACTGTAGCAGCGGTACCCGGTCTAACAACTGCGCCAGACACTTATCGTATACATGCATTGCCGACGGCAACGCAGTATTCTGTCTGTTTACGTATCTCTGTATTTGAATACGCATGCTTATACCAGTTTCTTCGGCGCTTCAGCGTATAATGTGCAGGGGACCACCATGAATCACAGGCCATCATTGTAATTATTGTCTCTGAATGAAATTGTCACATCCATTCGTCACAGTGCGTATTTCTTTCATTACCTTCTGTACTATTGCGTAGCAATTATTCCTATGTATGGTGCCAGTTTTATGGAACTATGTTACTTGGCAGTGACGCATCATGCAAAGGTTTTGGAGACCAATGTATGGTTTGGACTTTATTTGTTATCTTATTACAAATAGAACTATACGACTGTCAAAGTGTGTTACTTATTAAATTTTATAGTAATCGAAAGCGTGTGTGTTAGCACACTTTATCGTTCGTGCAGTGTAGCTGATAATCTGCTCGTAAGGTGGTGTACCTCCTTAGAACACGTTAAAGGACTGGAATACCCAGCATGCTCACGTAACACATCGGCGCAGACCTATAAATCTTTCAATGTTGTAATGGATTGCATGCCGAATAAATAGTGGATGAGGTGAAGAGAAGAAATAGACCAGGTGGACGGACAGCCCGTCGCCTCGGCTCAGATACCAATCACTCACTTTGCAATTACACGCTTGCATGAGCTCTCAATCCGCTGCGTCGCCTTCTGCAAATTCACTGTATAAGACTTCATTAATTAAACTGCAATATCAGCCCAAAGTTATCGCTCCGTTTCCTCCAGCTGTTAATTAGTGGCGATTTATATGCATGCGGAGGTATTTTTTTGTGCGTGTTCGGCGTGCGCTTTTGTCTACCAGAAGGCAAGGATCGGCTTGTCTGCATGTAGTTCCCATCCGGGCGTCCGTGAGACGTCCAATGGCGACCCCAACTTCGACGGTCGCATTATTTTACTCCAAGTCGTTTAAATATTCCAACCTGTACGCTCGCTCCACTTAAACATCGATTTAATACTCTCAGGCGCATATATTACGCGTCGTGAGGTGAAATTTAGTGCCAGTTCCGGACTAATTGTTTGCGTGTGTACGTGGATTCATTTAATTATCAGGCGCTGCAGCTGATATTGAAGAGCGGGAAACGTCTCCTCCAGTTTGTAATATTTAAACAATACGAATTTATTGCGGTATTAAGTCACCTCCAAAACTCTCATTTCAGCTGCGCAACGCCCGCTTAAAATTAGAGTGATCTTCACGTAGGCATCGTACATAAAGGTATTTGTGAATGATTCGACGAGGATGTTTATTCACACAATGCTAAAAGTGAAAAATCATTTGTTAAGGCAAGGATCTTTAACAGAAACAGTTAGTTACCTGAAAGAGAAAACAGTGACCAATCATCTACGTCTTCCTCTTTGTAGCTAAACTTAATTGCACAAAGGTATTAACTGCCATGACTGTGAAAAAAAATCGTATTGCCATTCAAAGGCGTCATGTGCTATATAGTTGTGTGTTTTACATGGACAATGTGCCATAATAGTCGAAAATATTAATGTGGCAATAGTTAGATGGCAAGACGACTAACTGAACATAGGAAAGGTGCGTTGTGCCATTCGCAATTTGGTTACACAAGGCGTCTATAAATTTTCTTCCCAACTTAAGACTTCAATAACCTTAAAACGATAATAGACATTAACAAATGGTTTCCATCGTGTGATAAGATAATTCACAATTTTGATTCCTCATTCACACACATCAAAGTGCGCTCCATTAGCAGCACGGATAATGTCTATTCGGAAATCTATTTCTCTCCACATACAGTTAAATATCTCAATGGAGCGACGCTACCTGAAGGGTACTGCTGTGTAGCTGTTCTTCCAAACAGTAGTACTTACGAACAAACCAGTTGCGCCTTTACCTGTGGGTATTCTTACTGTAGATACTTGGGCTATGCACTGCTGCGTTTAAAAAGAATACTGTAGCTCGATGTAGTCATAGGATCGAGCCGTACTCGTCTAATTTCATGCCCCACAGCTATTTTGCTGCAAATAATAACCTGTAGCTCTGATCCTGCGTTCTAACAGTCTATTCATTGGCTAGAATTATGAGGGAATAAAATACACAGAAGTACAAAATGGAAGTTAAATGAATAATTTAATACAAAGGGTTCCATTCTGACGTCTGTAATTGTTGTAGATAATAGAGAATACCGTTGAATAATATTTTCTCAAGAAAGGACATCTGAAGTAACTGGGAAATGGTTCTACGATATTCATGTGTAATACAGGTAGAAAATACCCTTTTGAAAGGCGGTAAAGTTACGTTGATCGCGTTACGAGGATGGTAGCTAAGTCCCCAGTCTAAATTCATGCTACAGACATCATCTGATTCATCTTGACCATTTCTCGGACTAAAGTAATATATTTCAACATATTTAAATAAACAAATGTTATAAATATTCGGTCACATTCAGATCCTTCACTATAATTACAGATTAAGGTTTGTACATAAACTAATAAGCTAGTATTCTTGTGCAAATGCGCTCACGTTAAATGACAAAGAATTGTTGATAACTATTGTTTAAAAAAATATTTATGCCTTCTTGACAGAAACGTCTTTCGGTTCTCTTTTCAATTGTGGCCTCTGCTAACACATGGGACAGGCCACAGTTCCAGTAGCACAGTATTTTAATAGCACTTGCAATTAACATTTAAATAAAGTTACTGGCAAATTAAATAAAAGCACAAGACAAAATATGAGGTACTGAAGATATTCAAAAATGGTTCAAATGGCTCTGAGCACTATGGCACTTAACATCTGAGGTCATCAGTCCTCTAGAACTCAGAACTACTTAAACCTAACTAACCTAAGGACATCACACACATCCATGCCCGAGGCAGGATTCGAACCTGCGACCGTAGCGGTCTCGCGGTTCCAGACTGAAGCGCCTAGATCCGCTCGGCCACTTCGGCCGGCCACCATGCTTGGAGCCAAGAAGCCGACCAATCCACTTGGTATTGGTCCGTCCTAGTTCCAACCTCCGGCACTGAAGATATGAAAGGTGTAATAAATAAAGATATAAAATAGATAAAAGTACCTAGTGGTCAGGGATGTTAGTTAGAGCGCAATGCTATCTTCTGAAGTATCGTGTTTTGCAACAGCAAGAAGCGATTTATAGTTGTTAATTTTGAGGTCCATCACGTAAATGTTTTTCACTACGAAATATTAATTTCTGTAGTCTTAAGGATATAGAAACATTGTTGTATAACTGGATGCACTTCATCTATCTAAAATCGTAGATGTATTCAGATTTCAATTAATATTTCACTGTGAGTTATTACAGGCTCTCAGAAAACTGTAAGATACCATCTTTCAGCTTGTCTCAGAATCCGCTATTGCTGGTCGTTCTGCATTCTGCTAAGCGAGCGACCATTGTCCAGCTCCCCCCTTTTGGGATTTACCCATGTCCCGTGACGTTGCATCTCTCTGCTTGGCTGGCCTGTACGGCCAACTAACCGGGCTGAGGACCTGAGGACGGTGACCCTATTGACTGAGCCTTCTAGCGCTCAGCTGTGTAACAAATTCATCTCTCCTCAATACCAGGTCGAGGTGAACGAATAACTAGCCCACATAGTCGCAGCATTACAATTTTGACACTTTCATATGCATTGCGAAAGCGAACCTTCAAGTCCTGTGAGTCTCTAACCGTGGTTCGGTAAACCAAATCCTTTACAGAACCACACAGGAAGAATTCTAGTGATGTGAAGTCAAGGAACCGTGGCGGTCATCGGACTGGACCATCTCCTGTGGCGTCCACTTTTTATCAGAATTTCCGGTTAAATTTTGCGTCAAAATAGCGTCACTTGGAAGTTAAAAATACTTTATCGGTTATCTTATCACATTTTGAAAATCATTTGTTAATATCTAGTATAAAGTTTTTTAAGTCTTAAGTTGTAAAGATAGTTTATGGACACCCTGTATTTCTCTTCGGAAAACCGTATCCCCATATTTGAGTCGTATACGCAGATCACATCCTGTGATCATTGATAATAGTATTAAGTAGTGTATAGCAAGAAAGTTAATAACTATTTTTTAAATGACAGGTTAGTTCTTTTTGTGCACATACATGTTAGGTATATGAGAGGCACGTATTGTAACCGCCCCCTCACTTATCGACCTTAATGACAGTGAAAAATTAAACCGCGTGTACCTAATGGAAATTTGGGAAAAGCAATCGTCAACGAAGTTAATTTGTCGGTAAAGAGGGAGGAAAGGGTTACATCTAAATGAAAGGAAAAATGCAAGTGAAACTGGTGGAAATTAATTTTGGAAAGGGGTAAAGTTAATAAAGAAAGTAAATGTGCGGCCGTTACGTTAACAGTTAACTAGTGGTAAAGAGGTATTTGAGATCTGGGGGAAATTACGGTCGCCAGTCCTAAGGGCAATTAGTATAGTAACTGAAAAAGAAAGGTTATTACACATATGATTAGCACTAGAAGCATGGCAACTGAAGGTTGACACGTGTAGTGTGAAAACTGAAAGTTTGTCAGAAGTAATAAATTTCGCTACACTCTGACTTAATTTAGCAAAAGAATTAATAAAACCGGAAAATCGAAAGTTAATTTAGTGACTGAAGTTAATTGTGAGCTTTCTTTCTGAAGCACATAGAAATTCAGTAAAATACGGTTAGTCTTGGACTACCTCAACAATCATTTCAAAAGCTCCTTGAATCTACGCAATTTAGAAATAAGAGATTTAACTTTGAACTAGAATTAAATGATTCTGAACAATTAACAATAGTAAAATTTAGTACGTACCAAGCTGAGCTGCAGTCACAGGTAAGCTAAAATACGGTAACAAAACTCGCACTCTTAATTTGTGTTTGTGTAATCTAAATATTGTAGCCAGCTATGAATACCTTAACTGAACTTTGAAATTAAAGCAGTGAAATCGAATGATGCTGGCGTTTGAATTTCAACGACACTCGGGTTCATTCCGGAAAAGGAAGGGACCCTGCTTGGTAAGGCAATTGGGATAATGAGCAACAAAGGTTCATGCTACGTTGCTGTAATTTAGTTATGAAAATGGAACAATTTGAAAAGCTGAGGTCTGCCATACAGTCCTAAAACTTTACGTGCTTCCAGTCTTCCTTGTTGGTTGATTGAACGTTTGAAGCCGTCGATCGAGGAGGTGGCGACAGTCACTCATTGCGGCCGTCGCTGTTGCAGAATCTGTACGTTGTCGCGCCTTCTTCTCGACACGGTCACCAGGCGAAACGGGCTCTTGATGTGCGCCAGCTAATGCTTCCCGTCCGCGACACCGTGTCAGAAACTATCATAGCAAGTCGAGCGCAATTACATGCTGCCCAACCCCGAAAGCGCGGCAACTCGCGGGAGCGTCACACAACACATCTGCTCCACTGCACCACCACAGCCAGACTCTCCCTCTGCCCGCGCTCCACGCGACAGAGTTAACGCTACTAAAGATCCTAAACACTTTGGTTCTCCACACGACCTATCGATGTATTCGTTCGATAGCATAGTTTTCCCTAGGCAAGACCCCGCGAAAATTACAAATAAAATTCACAAAACAAACCAATTATACATCGACATAAATGCATATATATACAAATAGTAAAACAATTACAATATACAAAGTCACAGGAATGTTATATCTTCAGGTAACAAAATAAGAAAAAACATTTGCAGTGCAATAGATGGAAATGGGAGGATATGCATTTCCGGTGTTACAGTATGTATATGATGAAAGCACGGATCATTGTAAGAGCAGCAAAAAATTTTCAAGGGTGAAGGTGATTCCTATAAACACGTAAAATTACTGATATGATGGACAATGCACTATCTGAAGTCAAACGTATTACTGCAGTCAGGTAAGATATGAATATAGTGTGGGACCATTAGGTCCCTTTTCCAGCGAATGTATGATAACCAGTTTTTAAAAAATCATGACTTGGCACAAAAGCTGTATGGCATTTTATTACAACTATCAGCTTCCAGTCAAACAACAGGTCACTGTTACGCTTTACAAACGACATTAATGACACAAAGTGCATGTAAACGTTATCATTTGTACCTACATCAACGGTGTACATTAACTGCAAAAAATTTATAGAATGCTGGAAACAATCAAATGCAAAGATTACGAAATTGCTTTAATTGTTCAGAAATTTAATAGTGTGCATTTATCAATACGTATAACCATAGTTTCTTACGACTACGACATCACTTAATAACAACTGGAAACAATCATCTAATACCTGGATGAAACAATTTGTTCGGATATGAAATGGAATGACCATATCGCCTCAGTTGTAGGAAAAGCAAGTGGCTGACTTTGAAACAGGATACTGGCAAAATGAAGCTAGTCTACGAAGGAGATCACGAAACACTTTTGCGACCCATCCTAGAAGTGTGTGGGACGCATACCAAAAAGGATTAACTCGTTCAGCGTATACAAAGTTCGCCGTATACAGAAAAGGCATAGAAGGTGACATGGTTATCTGACATACGGGAGAGCGTCACGAAAGCGCTGCAGAATATCCCAAGGCTGACGCCAATTATCCAGCGAAAGCCTACTTACAAACTTTGAACAACCGATATTAAATGAGGAATCTAAAAATATACTAAAACCTACTACATAACACTTCTATAGGGACTACGAAGGCAATGTTGGAGGAAGGCATTTAAGCAGTCATTCTTCCCGCGTTCCGTATGCAAGTGAAACGAGAAGAATTCCTAGTTCTAAGAACGACGGTCAGTATCGTCAACAAACAAGTTCGCGTGGGTTGCAGGGTATGTACGTAGTTATATGTGTCGGCACTACAATGAAGATAATTCTTGGTTTACGACTAACGCCAAAATTATCTTTCAAATGACGAATAATGTGATCAGAGGGTTGCACATAATACAGTCTATTTGGCACCGAATTTAGAAGCATAAATATATAAAATAAATTGCAGTTAGTGTCATAAATTTTGACAGAGAAATTATACTTTGAAAAGACTCAGATAACATGCAAGCACATCAGTAGCCATAGTTAGCCAGTTGCGCCAATACTGCTTCAATAGCTCTGTATTTTCCAAAACAATAGGTCTCCATATTCATGCTGCCATTGTTTTAGTCTTCATTTCGAAGACTAGTTTAACGTTACCCTCTACGACAGAATATCTCATGCATGCCACCTCATCTCTGCCTTGGTCTCCGTTTACAATTTTAGCCCTTCCCTCCGCCCTCGACATTCATCCATTACCAAACTGACTTTTCCCTGATGTTTTGGAGTGTGTCCGATGAACATATCATTCTCATTAGTTACCCGATCTACATTACATAATCTTCAGTATTTTTCTGTAGCACCACATTTCTCATGCTTGTATACCCTTCTTGCCTGGATCGCTTATTATCGACCAAATTTCGCTTTTGTTCACTGCTATACTTCAGACAAATAACCTTCAGTAAAGAATCCATAGCATCTAAATTTGTATTAAATGTTAACAAATTTAGCTTTTCTTTGTTATGGTAAGTCTGCATTTTATATCCTCCTTACTTTGGCCGTCGTCAGTTATTTCGCTGCCCAAATAACAAGCCCTAGCTATTACTTTTAGTATCACGTTTCCTAATCTAAATCCCTTAGCGTCACCCGTTTAATTCGACGGAACTTCATTACTTTCATTTTATTTTTATTGATCTTCATTTTCTAATCTGTTCCTAAGACGCTATCCATTCCGTTCAAATGATCTTCTAAATCGTTTACCATCTCTGACAGAATTACGTCATCGGCTAACCTTAAAGTTTATGATTCTTCTCCATGAATTTTTATTCTTTCCCAAATTTCTCTTGTATTTCCTTTACTGCTGCCTTGTTGTATAGACTGAATAATATGGGGGATAGGTAGGAATCCAGTGACATCCACTGACACCTTTTCATGTCCTCAGTTTCTTATTACAGCAGTCTTATTTCAGAGCACGCTTTTGCTCACCATACTTTATCACTGCTACCTTCAGAATTTCTAAGAGTGTATTCCACTGCATAGACTGGCGAAATGTCTCTGAACCTACAAAACTTTCTTCAACCTATACTCTAATATAAGTCTTAGAAACCCAAACTGATCTTTCCTGTGGTCTGCTTCTACCTTACTTTCCTGTCTTCCATGAATAATCCATGATAGTATTTAGCCACAGTGACTTCGGTGGTATCCAACTGTAATCTTCTTTGGAACTGTCAGTACTACATTTTTACTGAAGTCTGAGATTATTTCAGCCGTCTTTTATGTGTTATATACGAGGTGGTATAGGGTTGTAATAATTCTCGAATGTTCTCCTAAGGATCTCAGTTATTCTGAAGGAATGGCGTCTATTCCAGTCTCCATTCAGCGCTTATTCAGATCTTCTCTCAGTATAGAATCTCTTCTCCTCTACATCTCTTTCTTCTTCATTTTACATAACACTGCAGTCGTTCCCTGTGTAGAGCCCTTCTATATACCCCTTCCACCTTTCAGACTTCCCTCCTTTGTTTGTTACTGGCTTGTCATCTGATCTCAAACTGTCCACGAAAGTGTTTTTCTCCATAATCCTCATCAAAGCTACACATAGGTGTCATCTATTTCCCCTCTGTCAAGTATTCTTATACAATGTTGTGTTCCTCTTACAAACACTCCTGATTGGCTAATTGAGACTCTTTGTCAATGCCGAATGTGAAAGTCTGTATTCCCTATTGCTGCTTTACTCGCTCAATTTGTTTTTTAAATCTGCTTTCGTTAAATGCATACAATTAGTTCTGACGTGTCTTGACGGACTGTTGGGCTTGCTGCATTGTTCTCTTATTCTTCAGCCTTTGCAAACGTTATAAATTTTGTGGACTGGCAAGACAGCCAATCCACAAGGACGGGAGGCCGAAGGGCACGCGTTTGAGCTCACGCAGGTTGGCGTGAGGTCTGGAACAGGACAAGGTCTTTGTAGTAGCAAAAATAGTACGTAGCTTCTGAAATATTTAACTTTAATCCATAATTGGTGAACATCGGTCTGACGGTAAATGCATCACAAGATAAATAGCAATTGATAATGGCGCCTTGCTAGGTCGTAGCAAATGACGTAGCTGAAGGCTATGCTAACTATCGTCTCGGCAAATGAGAGCGTAATTTGTCAGTGAACCATCGCTAGCAAAGTCGGCTGTACAACTGGGGCGAGTGCTAGGAAGTCTCTCTAGACCTACCGTGTGGCGGCGCTCGGTCTGCAATCACTGACAGTGGCGACACGCGGGTCCGACGTATACTAATGGACCGCGGCCAATTTAAAGGCTACCACCTAGCAAGTGTAGTGTCTGGCGGTGACACCACAATAAACATGACTTTTTCATACGCCATAGAGGATCATTCATTTCTACAGAAAGGCTGATGATTTTTGGAATCGTTGCACTACTGCTCTCACTATACTAACTGCTATACAATGAGATTTTGATACAACGTTTACTCATGCTATTGGCCATTATCCTTCGTTATTACAGCCGTCCTGCGAGATTACTGTCTACAACCTGGCTTACTCATGGTGATGTTTTTTACTATGTGCTGCCATTATCTTACTATTTACGAATCTATGTCATTGCATGACTGCATATAATGATGCTTTCCAATGTATATTCACAGCTTTTAAAAACTTTTAACGATCTGAAGATGGCTGTAGAAAGCAACCGCAACTCGTTACGACATTTTAATTGTAATAGGAAAATTTCGGTCGAAGGATCAAAAAATTTTTATTTACAAAATATTTTAATACTCTACATTAAAACAGCCGTATCCTCCTTGACAATGTCAGGCTGCACTAACTATATTTTTAAATTATCACTGAACTGACCTTGAATATTATTAGGATATTATTAGTCATTGCATTATTTTAACTCCATCACAAATTAATGTTATATGAATGAATTAAATCAAACTTTACAAAATGGAATTAAAACCTTATTAGGAATAAATTCAGTTAATGCAACAACTTTTGTTTTAATTTCTATTATTTTAATAATATCATTTAATCTTTTTGTATTATTATTTCCATATATTTTCACAAGAACTAATCATTTAGGAAAAATACTCTATTGTCCTTCCAATATGACTAAGATTTATGGTGTTGATGTGTGATATTTTAGTGGGTGAACCAGACAAATTACACGTTTGTGCATTTACTACCACATGGTACACTTTCTGTATTAATATCATCCACAGTTGAAATTAAAACAATTATAAAAATCATTCAGCCAGGAGTACTAACAGTGATACTCGCCACAAACATAATTCCAGGACACTTACTGTAAGTACCGCTAGGGGATACAAGACTATCAAAAGCAATGAATTTAATCTCATTATTAATTATTGGATAAATTCTATTATTAATACTACACTCAGCTGTTGCAGTATCTAAAGCTCATGTATTTTTTATTTTGAGAACTGTAAATTTTACACAAGTCTACTGGAAAACTAACGTTAATAACTAACTCAAATTAACCGCTTCGCCTTGTAGACTATAGAGCTATGCCCGTAACAGGAGCCACTGGAGCAACAGTTTTAATTTCAGGACCACAGAACTAATCTTATATTTTATATTAACCCACTCTTGATTAAGTTTGGAGTTACGTTACTTACAAAAATTCCATAATCATGAGATGTATACAAGATGTACATAGGGTTCCACACAGAATTTGCATCAATTAGGTTATTATTATAAATAACTGTATTGTCTGTATCTGGTTTCATTCTTCAAACATATCTGCTGAAATTTCTTTGGAAGAAGATTAAAACAAAATTTTCAATTAAGAATATTGTGACCATCGATGGAAAATCTTTCAATCCTGTACAAATACTATTAATTAATACTGCCATCCTTCTTTCATCAGGAATAACTATAACATGAGCACATCATAGGCGTAGTATACTATTATTGAGAAGCATTACAGGTACTATTTTTAACAGAACTTTTAGAACCTAATCGTAGCGGTCGCGCGGTTCCAGACTGTAGCGCCTAGAACCCCTTGGCCACTCCGGCCGGCTACACACTGACAAGCCAGAACAGTATGACCACTGCCCACCGCGACGTTGGATGCCGCCTGGTGGGGTTGCTGGCACGTAAGGCTGTAAAAAAAGTATGTAAGCGGAAAAGGCACGGACGGGAGATCGCCCTAGCGAAGATATGGGCTGCAGATGGGGATATCCATTGAGATAAGTGACTTTGTGAAAGGGTAGATTTTTATTACGCATAACATATGAACAAGTATCTCAGAAGTGGAGAAGCTGTTCGAATGTTCACGTGATACTGTCGTGATCATTTACGAAAAGAGGTAGAAGGACAGTGAAACTACGACTCTTCACAGAAAATGGGGATCGGAGGCTTGTCTGCCCTGTAAAGTAGGATAGAGAGTTATCTGTTGCATCTAGAGAGCGCAATGCTGGTTGACGCACACCGTTTTTGGTACATTGCTGAACATGCAGCTCCGCAGCGGACGACCGCTATTTGTTTACATGTTGGCCCAACGACACCGTCAATTACCACTGCAGTGGGCACGGGACCATAGGGATCGGGCCGTCGATCAATGGAAACGTGTTAGCTCTTCTGGTGAATCACATGTTTGCCACACGAGGTCGCTGGTCGTCTCCACAAACCCCGTCATCGACGTGGGTGTCGGCTCGAAACGTGCAGCGTGCCACGGACGGTGGCTAGTGGGGGCAGTGATGTGCTTGGGAGACTTTCTCCTGAACTTGCATGGGACCGCTGGTAGTAATGGAAGACACGCTGAGAGCTACGAACCACTTGTATCCCATCATGCTTGATATGTTACCCGACGGCGATGTCATGTTTCAGCTGTATAATTATCCGTGTCTCGTAGGCAGAACCTTGCTACAGTGGTTTGGTTCAAATGGCTCTGAGCACTATGCGACTTAACGTCTGAGGTCATCAGTCGCCTAGAACTTAGAACTAATTAAACCTAACTAACCTAAGGACATCACACACATCCATGCCCGAGGCAGGATTCGAACCTGCGACCGTAGCGATCGTTCGGCTCCAGACTGTAGCGCCTAGAACTGCTCGGCCACCCGGCCGGCTACAGTGGTTTGAGGGGCATTATAGTGAACTCACGTTGATGTCTTAGCGATCTAACTCGCCTGATGTAAATCGTATGGAACCCATCTGGGTCGGTATCGGGCGCCATCACCGCGTACGCAGATCAACGGCCTGTTATTTACGCGAATTACATGACCTGTGTGTAGACATCTAATACCACATACCTCCACAAACCTACCAACAAAATGTGACATCCCTGATACACATAATCAGTGATGTATTTCGTTCCAAAGACTTACAAATTCAAAAATTTTCAAATGTGTGTCAAATCTTATGGGACGTAACTGCTAAGGTCATCAGTACCTAAGCTTACACACTACTTAACCCGCCGTAGACCGCTCGGCTAATCCCGCGCGGCTCCAAAGACTTACAGACAGGCCACTAAGTAGGTGGTCATTATGTTTTGGCTCACCAGCGTATTTCACATTACTAGTCTATAAGGATTACGTTTCACTATATTATGAGAACTTCAATACCCTTTTCTATTACTGGTGTGGTTTATTGATCAACAACTTTTGTTGCTATATGATTCCCTTTATTAGATGTAATTCTTGGGATATAACATGCTTACTTTGGCACAGTAAATACATTATTACTAGTACATCATTTTGGATTTGAAGATACTATATGATACTGACATTTTGTAGCTATGCTACGATTACTTCCCTATATTTAAATTTATTAAGGATTTAGATATCTGCTTTTATGGAACAAATAGTATATTTTCGACCCAATAAAAATATTGATTATTAAGGAGAACAATCTTAATTGGATTACAGCATACTATATTACCTTTATTGTAAGAATAATTATAATATTAAGTTCAACAATTATATCAAGCATATTACGTCTGAATAAAAATATCACTATTCAAATGTGGATTTTGTCACAATTGTTCAGATACTTTTTGATTTTCGATTTTTTTTAGTTGCCGTAATTTTTTTAAGTTTGGATATATAAACTGCATTAATTTTACCAATTGTACCTGTCGTAATAGCATTAGATATTACAATCTGACCAATATTAATGAAATTCTTCATAACAGTACTTCTAGAGGGACTATATTATGAATGATGTCAGTTACCACTTCAATGAGCAGAATAACGTCTTGTAGTTTGCACTTGAGTTGCATTTAGAAAGTACTGATATTATTGAGTCAACTTTATACTGAATAACAAGCAAATCAAGGAAGTTAGTTTCGATCTGGAAGTTAGGTAAATATACCCGTGTTTTACTAATTTAGTCACATTTTCTGTGGCTTCGTAAATTGCTTAAGGCTAATTCTGGGATTGAAATTTTGTAAACTTTTTGTCTTAGAGGATAACAGGAGCCCTTCTGCTTTGCCGGCTGTGCGAGCCTTTTCTCGTGTCTGCCGCAGCCATTCTGATTTTTTAACAGTTGTAAGATTCAGTCTGCAAGTTTTTCAGCTGTACGCAACATTACAGTGGCATATGATAATCCTCACATTAAGAATTCCAATGCGCAAATTTAGTGTGAAGAGTAACGTGCCACCATGAGAAGAAATTTATTGAAAGGAACTTTAGTTTCATGTATATTGTTAATTTACATCATGAATCGAGGGGAAAAAAGCGTAGTTTCCATATCAGACCTTAGGTACGGATCCTGACTGAGACGATCACATTACTCATTATCTTATTCAAATTTCTTAACTCCCAAAACTCTTAAGTTTAACGAACTACCGGTGTTCTGCCATGGTCCTGTCCATTTGATGGTTTACGTGATCTGTGCTCTGTGCATAGCAAATTCAGAGAGGGTAGCGGAAACCAAATTAGACAACACGTTCCAACAATACAGGCTGATGAACGTACGAAAATGACACAGAGGAAGATACAGTTTCTACCATAAATATGTTGGTAAGGCATATCAAGGCATAATGGGCATATGGCGGTAGACCAAAATCTCATAATAACTTCTGCAGTGCATTCTGTGTATATGCAGACCGTAACATCCATAAATCCTCCTCATGCCACTAATAAAAGTCACCTCTCATGTCACAGTACCATTGCCTATATCCTTCCAACCTCTAACATAAGTGACAGAAACTAATGGTTTCCCGAAACAAGGCTTTACGATCTCATGACAAAACTTATTTCATACAACTGGCTGACAGAGAGTAAAGGAAAACTAGGGGAGAAACCGTACAAAAATATAATTTTAGAGCAATGATATATCACATTCTGGTTCCTTCAAATGGTTCAAATGGCTCTGAACACTATGGGATTAACTTCTGTGGTCATCAGTCCCCTAGAACTTAGAACTAATTAAACCTAACTAACCTAAGGACATCACACACATCCATGCCCAAGGCAGGATTCGAACCTGCAACCGTAGCAGTCGCGCGGTTCCGGGCTGAGCGCCTAGAACCGCTAGACCACCGCGGCCGGCTCTTGTTCCTTACGTGTCTGAAAGCGCACGAATAATATCTATAGCCAGTATCCGCCAATGACGCTCGCTGACCATAGCTGCATTTCCTTATCTAAAAAGTTTGCAAAACAGGATTGCCACTCATGCAATATGTGATTATCATGGCGATCGAAAGACCGGTAAACGTGAGCATGCAGACACACACACACACACACACACACACACACACACACACACAGACATACATACACACATAAACAGACACACACACGTACGCACGCACTCACACACACACACACACACACACACACACACACACACACACACACACTCAGAGAGAGAGAGAGAGAGAGAGAGATCCCCAAAGCGCATCTAGCTCCATCGCCCTACGCATCGTTCCACCACCGACTTACCCCTGAAAACGTAGGAACATACTCACAACCTGTAGCAACAACCACCAATGTCATAAAATAATTACATAAAACGTATCAGGGAGAACATCACAAGTTGGATAACAGTATTTATGGCAACCCTACTGTACAAATGCTTTCGCACCCGAAATGTGGTGTATTCCATTACCGTCTTAATCTGCAACATTTACAGAATGGCGACATTTGCAAACACCCAGCGTTTTATATGCAACGGCTCAAAGATTAGGGAGAATAACTTGTGCAATTTATTCTCCGCTTTTCAGGAGGGGCGGTGTTTTCTCATCGGTACTTTCTGTTCAGGGTAGAAGAAACACTACTTCACGCTCTTCTCATTCCTCCACTGCCACTAGAGTGTCATTTCCCTGATGTTGGCAGTTGACTCCACAACCATCTATATATGCCTAGGTAGTTGCTGCAGTGCAGATGCAACCCCTTCTCAATTTCTATCCTCTAGTACCCTAATTCATTAAAACTTTCGTTAGAACCATCCTGGTTGGGTCTCATCATTATCTCGAAATTCTTGACATACTAATCATAAGTGCCATGTATTTTGTTGCAACAGATCCGACAAAACTTCCCAAGCTCATGTATAATTCTCTCTGTTAGCTTTGTCTGTGGATGGTACGTGGCAGTATAAATTCCGTTTACCCTCCTCCTCCGTAACATTCCCTGTCACATCTTCAAAACGAACTGTTTCCCGTTGTTCGAAAGCACATGTCTTACACGCAGAACCACACCTAAGAAATCTCAGGCGAACGCCTTCACCACAGAATTACTGGTGGCTTTTTTGGAGGTATCAGTGTAATGTATTTCGACACAAACTCGACTGCTACGAAGACGTAGCCATGACCGCCTCTTTTCGTCACAATCAGACCCCACGAGTCGACAGGGATAATAGACAAAAAGGGAACGCTGCTTTGTGGAAGAAGGTTATGTCTTCTGACATTTCATGCAAACTGTTAGTACCTTTCTCACCCTCTAGTCCATTCTGTGAACGTACACCGTGGCTCTTTAATTTTGTCAACACACGTCCCTGGACCCAAATTTCACGTAGCTCAGATCGGTGTATCAGCTTATTTATCAGCTCCTCTGGCACACACACACACACACACACACACACGCACACACACACACACACACACACACACACACACACACACACACACACACATACATACATACAAACAAACAAACACACACACCACCCGTGATGATGCGTTAGGATCCATTTGACAGAGTCATACACTGTTTTTTAGGAGATGAAACTGCCTCAAAGCCTTATTATTGATCTTATCTTTTACCTCACGTAGCGCTGGATCTCTGTCTTGCTCATTTCATGTGTTTCACACGGCATCAACAATAAAGTTTTCGAATGATACACCTTTTCCGTTGATTTCCTCCTCCGTGCCCTGAATTAATCCAACTGGTGCAGATGATAATGCTTCAAGACTGACGTCATTACCCAGAATATGCTTAATTTGCAACGAAAATTCCCGTAGGGAAAGCACCCAATGGGATAGCCATCGGTAAACGAGATTTTCTGGACATCAAAAAGTCAAAGGTAGACCTCCCATAAAAATAGTACTGAAATAGGTGTAACACATAGATAACGGCTAAGTTCTCCAACTCCGTAACACAACAGTTTCGTTGTCTTGTTCCTGTAACACCATTAGCCCAGTCCGATTTTGATGCAATCTGAGGCAACACAAAGTGGAAGGCTCACATCAGGTTGGGGCATAATAGGAACATTTGCTAAATTTCGCTACAGCTCAAAGAATTCTTCTTTTCATCTTCATTCCAGATCCATGGCATATTTTTTCCAAGTAGGAATTTGGTACCCCAAAGAAACTCCTCATCTGCCTTTTGGTGGGTGGAGTTAGGAACTCCTGAGTTGCCGTTAATTTTTCATGTCGGAGTGACCTAACGTGGAATTACAGGTAGTACGAGGGTAAGTCAAAAATTATTCTCAGTGTTGCTATACCCTTGATTGCTGTACAAAGAGGCCACGTACGTTAACACCCCTGTTCAGTATAGCCCCCTTTCTTTTCAAAGCACTTGGTTCACCTTTGCAGTAGCTTCCTGATGCCCACAGAAAAGAAAGTTTTTGACCGAGCAGCGAGCCACGCATGCATCGCGTTACACGAGTACGCGGCACCTTCGTGACGTTCACAGTGATCACTTAACATGAGATGCTGTCCACGCCCTTTGTACACATTGCAGCGCGCGGTAAGAACACTAATCACGAAAAGTGAGCCGGCCGGGGTGGCCGAGCGCTTCTAGGCGCTACAGTCTGGAACCGCACTACCGCTACGGTCGCAGGTTCGAATCCTGCCTCGGGCATGGATGTGTGTGATGTCCTTAGGTTAGTTAGGTTTAAGTAGTTCTAAGTCTAGGGGACTGATGACCACAGAAGTTAAGTCCCATAGTCCTCAGAGCCATTTGAACGATTTGAACCACGAAAAGTGATAATGCACTCTCGTGGCTGTTCTACTTGCCACAGAGAATTGCTATTGTACTCATTTACATACCATCCATGATGCGTTTATGTACTAACATACATTGGCATCGTACCGTGTCTTTCGGGTGCTTCACTTTCCTTTTGTCAGGCAGCGTATATACGACATTAAATTGCTCTGGGAGATTGTTGAACATATTGTACGAATGTACTCGATTCCATTTTGTCCTAATGTTCACTTCTTAAAGTCTTTCTAAAGGTTTATTTGGTCCTAATTTTATAATGATGCTCCTCACAATAATTTGAGGAGGAAGAAATATTAGTAAGGACAATATATTGACTTGGTACTTCCGTGCTACCTGTACTTGGGGTGTTATGCAGTAATTAAGGATTTCTCATTCAAAATCGATTGTAGTAGCAGCATAAGAATATATTGAATAATATATGTATTACTTTAGAGCTCATAGAATCTTTGGAGTTGTGGTAGATTCCTGTTCTCCTCTCTGTCTGTCTGTAGGCAGACTATGGTCATAAACGCCCAAATATTGACTGTTGTTTGGCCTGCATGTCGAATACATTTGGACTGTAAAAATATGTTCAACCTTCATTGTGAAACCTAGTGCCTAGAATTAATAAAGTACCGTAGTTTAGCTACGTATGCAGTACAGGGGAAGGGAGGCTGGAGATTAGTGTTTAACGCCCTGTAGACAACAAGGTCATTAGAGACGGAGAACAAGCGAGGATTATTGGCCGTGCACTTTTAAAGCAACCATCCCAAAATTTACCTCAAGCGATTTAAAGAAATCACGGAGAGCCTAAATCTGAATGGCTGTACGCGGATTTGGAGATCAGTGTGGTAACACCTCCGCTACATTGCTCAGAGTTTGCAGTACCTTCGATTACTGCCAAAGGCGATTCGATTAGGTGATTAAAAAGCCAAAAACTACTTTATTTTGAATATTTCCATTCGCATTTCAGATAATAAAAACACTGGTGGGTAAATTCAACTGCGGGTTTCTTATTTTTAAAATACAGAAGCATGAATCTATGTATGTATTGTGAATAAGTCGTTAAAATGTCAAGTATTTTGGATATATCTGTTAATGATGTTCTAGACTTAACAAGATAGATAATTTTTATAGCACTCGTCTGTAATCAAAAAATACTATCTCTATAAATCGAATTTTCCGAAACAGTATTACTACACTACTGGCCATTAAAATTGCTACACCACGAAGATGACATGCTACAGACGCGAAATTTAACCGAAAGGAAGAAGATAATGAGATATGCAAATGATTAGCTTTTCAGAGCATTCACACAAGATTGGCGCCGGTGGCGACACCTACAACGTGCTGACATGAGGAAAGTTTCCAACCGATTTCTCATACACAAACACCAGTTGACCGGCGTTGCCTGGTGGAACGTTGTTGTGATGCCTCGTGTAAGGAGGAGAAATGGGTACCATCACGTTTCCGACTTTGATAAAGGTCGGATTGTAGCATATCGCGATTGCGGTTTATCGTATCGCGACATTGCTGCTGTCGTTGGTTGAGATCCAACGACTGTTAGCAGAGTATGGAATCAGTGGGTTCAGGAGGGTAATACGGAACGCCGTGCTGGATCCCAACGGCCTCGTATCACTAGCAGTCGAGATGATAGGCATCTTATCCGCATGGCTGTAACGGATCGTGCAGCCACGTCTCGATCCCTAAGTCAACACATGGGGACGTTTGCAAGACAACAACCATCTGCAAGAACAGTTCGACGACGTTTGCAGCAGCATGGACTATCAACTCGGAGACCATGGCTGCGGTTACCCTTGACGCTGCATCAGAGACAGGAGCGCCTGTGATGGTGTACTCAACGACGAACCTGGGCGCACGAATGGCAAAACGTCATTTTTTTTGGGATGAATCCAGGTTCTGTTTACAGCATCATGGTGGTCGCATCCGTGTTTGGCGACATCGCGGTGAACACACATTGGAAGCGTGTATTCGTCATCGCCATACTGGCGTATCACCCGACGTGATGGTGTGGGATGCAATTGGTTACGCGTCTCGGTCACCTCTTGTTCGCATTGACGGCACTTTGATCAGTGGACTTTACAGTTCAGATGTGTTACAACCCGTGGCTCTACCCTTCATTCGATCCCTGCGAAACCCTACATTTCAGCAGGATAATGCATGACCGCATGTTGCAGGTCCTGTATGGGCCTTTCTGGATACAAAAAATGTTCGACTGCTGACCTGGCCAGCACATTCTCCAGATCTCTCGCCAATGGTCAATGGTGGCCGAGCAACTGGCTCGTCGCAATACGCCAGTCTCTATTCTTGATGAACTGTGGCATCGTGTTGAAGCTGCATGGGCAGCTGTACCTGTACACGCCATCCAAGCTCTGTTTCACTCAATGCCCCGGCGTATCAAGGCCGTTATTATGGCCAGAGGTGGTTGTTCTGGGTACTGATTTCTCAGGATCTATGTACCCAAATTGTGTGAAAATGTAATCACATGTCAGTTCTAATACAATATATTTGTCCAATTAATACCCGTTTATCATCTGCATTTCTTCTTGGTCTAGCAATTTTAATGGCCAGTAGGGTATATCATAAGTTAATGAAAATATTGAGAATCAACTAGCTTCTTTTTTTTTCGGTCCCATATGGCAGTAATTATCTATACCGAAAATTTACCGGAACTATAGTATTTGATTGAGTTAACGCAGTAATTTTTTCCAATTGAAGGTTGATCGCGTCATTCAAATTACAAAGAAGCTTTAAGCTCAACAGACGATAATATCATAGTCTTAATGGTAGGCAGAGATAAAACTAGGAAGCTACCACCAGGCCCGCTAATATAAAATGTCGACGACAGTAATGTTTTGTCAGTAGGGATGCAGTAACAGCAGAATGGTTCTGTCAGAAGAGCTCAGTGACCTCGAACGTGGACTGCTTATTGGATGACTGCCTAAGTCGACTTTTGATGCCTGGTGGCGTAGAGGAAACTCGAAGGAGCAACCACAGCTAAACCGAGAGCAGACGCCATATACTGACGGACAGGGATCGTCGAGTGCTTCGGGGCGTGGTTGTAAAGAAACCGCATGATACCAGAGGAAGGAATCACTCATGAGTTTCACAACACTACCAGCAGTCCAGGTGGCGCAATCACTGTGCGTAGCAAATATGAAAGAGTGAGTTACAAACTCGAGCAATTCCTCACGAATCACACTTTTCTGTAGTCAGTGCTAAGCGAGGCTTGAGGTGGTTTGGGGAAAGACGGCAATGGACGGTCTATGACTGGAAACGAGTGATTACGCTTGATTAAACACCCTATATCCTGTGGCAATGTGATGGGAGCGTTTGAGTTTGAAGAGTGTCTGGAAAACATTACGTGCTATCAGTGCGAACAGTGAAGTGCAGAGGATATGGTGACGTGGAATGTGGGTGTGTTTCGTGGTTAGGGTGTGGCGCTTATTGCTCTCAAGGCAACGCTGACTTTGGAAGGACGTGAACACATTGTGCAACGGCGTGTACCGCCTACAGTAGAGGAGCAGTTCCTAACAATGATTGTTTGTTTCAGCAGGACAACACACCCTTTGATAAATCAACATCTTGAGGCAAGCCTTGTGGACAGTAACATTCCTGAAATGGACTGGCCGGCCCAGCGTTCGGACCTAAGCCCTATGGAACACCACTGGGATGAGTTAGAACACTGACTTTGCTCCAGACCCCAGCATCCAACATCACTACCTACTCTAGTTTTGGCTCTCGAGGAAGAATGGGCTGCCATTCCTACACAGACTTTCGGACATCTCATAGAAAGTGTCCCCAGCAGATTTCAAGCTGTCATACACTGAAGTGACAAGACGTGGGACAGCGATATGCACATATACAGATTGCGGTAGTATCGTGTACACAAGGTATAAAATGGCAGTTAATTGGCGGAGCTGTCATTTGTACTTAGGTGATTCAAGCGGAAAGGTGTCTGACGTGATTACGGATGCACGATGGGAATTAACAGACTTTTAATGCAGAATTGTAGTTGGAGCTAGATGCACGGGACATTACATTTAGGAACTCTCAATAGTCTGAGATGTGCAGTGTCAAGAGTGTGGCAAGAGTTCCAGAGTTCAGGCAATACCTCTCACCACAGATAACACAGTGGCCGGCGCCTTCACTTAACGACGGAGAGAGTGACGTCTGCGTAGAGCTGTCAGTGCCAACAGACAGGTAATACTGCTTGAAATAACCGCAGAAAGTGATGTGGGACGTAAAACGAATATATCGGTTAAGACAGTGCGGCAAAATATGGTGTTAATGGGGAGCAGCAGCAGACGACCGAAGCGAGTGCCTTTGCTAACAGCACGACATCACTTGCAGCGCCTATCTTGCGCTGCGCTCGAGACTATATCCGTTAGACTCTAGACGACAGGAAAACCGTGGCTTGGCGACATGAGTCTCAATTTCAGTTGGTAATAACTGATGCTGGGTTCGAGTGTGTCGCATGCCCCACGGAGCCATGAATCCTAGTTGTCCGGCTCCCCTCCACCCCCCCCCCCCTTCTCTTACCCCGTCGGAGGTTCGAGTCCTCCCTCGGGCAGGAGTGTGTGTGTTGTCCTTAGCGTAGGTTAGTTGAAGTTAGATTATGTAATGTGCAAGCATAGGGACCGTTGTACTCAGCAGTTTGGTCCCATAGCTACTTACCAGAAATTTCAAATTTCCTAGTTGTCTACAACGCACTGGGCAAGCTCGTGGTAGCTCTGTAATGGTGTGGGTTGCGTTTACATGGATCAGTGACTATAAATGGTTATGTTCGACTACTTGGAGACCAGTTGCAGCCATTCATGTTCCCAAACAACAATGGAATCTTTTTAGGTGGCAATGCACCATATCACCCGGCCACAATGTTCGCGATTGTTTTGAAGAACTTTCTGGACAATTCGAACGAATGATTTGGCCACCCTGATCGCTTGACATGAATCCCACCGGATTTTTATTTGACATAGTTGAGAGGTCCGTTCGTACACAAAATCCAGCACCGGCAACACTTTCGCAGTTGTGGATGGCCATCGTGGCAGCAGGGCTCAATATTTCAGCAGGGGACTTCCAACGACTTGCTGAGTCCATGCCGTATTGAGTTGTTGCACTCTGCCGGGCATGGGCCGACACGCTAGTAGGAGGTATCCCATGACTTTTGTCACCTCTAAACGGTATCCTGATAGTTTTGTCAGATAGTGTACGTTATTGAATGCGTTCTTACGCTGTTTCTCGCAACGATTCTGAATAAGAAATCCTAAATTATCACATATAGCCTTACAAACGGTGCCTGAAAGTGGCAAGACAATTTTTGCTTCACTGCAGTTAGCAGTCAGTAACCGAAACAGGAGAAATACATTATATAATGCACAACGAAAAGTGCTTCTGATAGTTTACAGACCATATCACAGTTGATGTAGTCATCGTGGAGAAAGGAATCATTGTGACCAATGCGTCAGTCGGCTATGTTTAACAGAAATAATCTTTACACCGTGGCCTAACTGTCCACTAAGAAATATAACACGTATTTCGGGCACAGTTACATGTTGTTTTACGACACTGCTTTGTAGGTAATGATATGATGAAGGCATAATTTAATTTTTGGTTTTGTTGTAGCTTGATAATGCCAAAAAGAATACTTTTATTCAAGAGACAAATGTAAGTGGGACATTATTTCTGCATCAATACGAAGTGTAGTTACGTATATTATTGAAAAAGTCTGTTACATTTTACATTCGGAGGCGATTCTTTTATATGATTTAGTAAACCTCATACATGCCGCATGTATATTGTCAGAACGTCAGGGATTCTGGTGTGATTCAGGTAAGAATTTCATTGGAACACACTTGATTATTACGAGGAAATAACACATGGCCCTCGCACAGCAATTGTTGAATGAATGGCGTGGTGACATCTGTGCACCTACTAATCTTTTTAAGGTAGATATATTTTATCTTGTGTTCATGCACATCACTGAAAACTTGGTAGTGGAACGTACAAAGGACCTAGCAAACTGATCTAAAAACGAGGATAAATTCCGACAATCGTCAGCAGTACATTCAAATAATAGCATTACTCAACAGGATCTTAACTTTGACGGATAATAATCGCGTTTCACAGACTGTAGCCACAAAAAGATGAAAAAGTGTATTCACTGTTTTCAGAAAACAGAATCCTTTTGTCGGAATATTGCCGCAGCAAGAGTACCAAGCTGAACCGTCGCTGCCGCCTGAGTCAGGAGCTGTGTCTGCCGTTCTTTTGTGTCTGGGTACCCAGAGCATTCTGTGATTCGCCACGGATATCTTCCACGGTGAAAAGTCTCTCTCCATGAATAACACGTTCTTACTGGTCTACAGAAGATGCCAACAATAAAATTCAACGCATGATTTCCCTACAAGACGACCATATTTTCTGAATCTACGAGTAACGCCGGAGACAGTTTTTTGAACTACCATTACGTATAAAGTCCTTCAGGGAACTGTACTAGCTTTCAGATTAGGCTACACAGAAAATGAGTAGTTCTTTTTCTAAAGAAACAATGGCTATCATAATGTACAATTATTGCACAGTCGTCATATTTTCTCACTGAAATTGTATTGATCGTTCGTAAGTAAATCAAAGAAAGATATTTTTGTCTGTTTATAAAGAACCTCGTAAATTATAAAGTTACTGTAATCGCGAACAGAACGTCTATCAACGTATGCAAAACTATTTTGTTGAAGCGTGTGAGCAAATGATGGTTCTGTCTTTAAAATTGCGTTATTTGTCACGGGAGAACGTGGGAGTAGGAGAAATAGAAAGACTTTTAGAGATGTAGTGGTCTGTGTCTCTGCAAACATAGACTGTTAGAGATGTAATGGTCCCTGGCTCTGCAAGATACTAGCAAAACATACGAACACAAACGTAGTATGATTGTTAGTCCTCTGTTTGCTCACAATACACACACAGTTTCGTTAAAGATGAAAGGAGGAACTTGCTAGTTTCTTTCTAGGCAAGTTTCTATGACTGCAGCTTTTGGTAAAACCTCAGCATTATATCAGTAATTACGGAGGATAGGGATTAGCCACTCACGATGAAACAGATTCAAGAAAGTGAGGAGTTGAGCTTAAAGTTTTAAATTGTATATGGAACTTTTATTGCCCCTATTCATGATCCTGTTCGTCTGTACTCAAGTAATAGAAGAACAGATACAAGCTCGCAGTCCAGTTTTTTTCTTTTTTTTTGTACAGCTAATCAGTATTATAAGATAGAAAAATCACTTATTTCGAACAGTGAAGGATGTGCATTGAAACTGAGCAAAATCATTTTATGTGATAGCGGATGTCAGTATTACCTGACTATATATTTATGATAATTTCGTACTCAATTATTACAGTTGCCATTACACTTTTATTATATATTGTACCTTGAATACGACAGAAAGTGAAATGCATGTGAACATGTGAAAGAGCAAGCGAAATAATTGTTAATCACTGTTGTTCAAAATATTGGCTTCTTTCTCGAGTGTAGAACTCAAGTAACGGTAACGTTCGGCAATAGAGAAAAATTTATTTGAGGTGCATCTTGAATATTAATCAACAGAGCTGCATAAGTAAGAGGTTAGGAACGGTGAGTAATAATTTCTTTAAGTTGGTTGCTATAGTTCTTATTTATTTTTGCCCTCTTCTGCATTTACCCTTGCTTCTACAGCTATACGGCTCAAACCACTGAGAAGTGCAAGGCAGAGGGTAATTCCTTATAGTCATTTATTACGGCTACTTCCCCTTTCCATTGATTAAGGAACACGAGATGATGATTACAGCCCTGTAAACGCCGTAATTATCCAAATCTTGTCTTCATGGTCCCTACGAGAGCCACACATAAGGGTTTGTAGTGTATTTCTAGATTCCTCAACTAATTTCAGTTCTGGAAACTTTTTAAGTTGGTTGGTAAGTTAGTTGGCGTCTATCTTCAAACATCTTCAAGTTCAGGTTTTTCAGCATCTCCGTCAAGCACTCCCACGAATCAAACAAACCTGTAACCATGTGTGTTGCATTTCTTTGTAAACGTTCGTTCCCTTCATAGTCATATTTTCTACGACCACCACACACTTGAGCAATATTGTAGGATTGGTCGCAGGAGTCTCTTGTAAGCAATCTCCTTTGTAGGTGGACTACATTTTCGCAGAATTCTACCAATGAAGAAAAGTCTCCTACCTGCTTTACCTACGACTGAGCCTGTGTTACTATTCCAAATTATATCCTTATAAATTTCTACACGCTTGTATTTGTATGAGTTGACTGATTTTAGTTGTGAGTCATTGAAATTGTAGTCATAGCGTATTATATTTACTTTCTTTGGTGAAGAGGACAATTTTATATTTATGCAAGTGCGAGTTAATATTCGGTGTCTTAATAAACTGCACAGTATAATTTTGCAACACCTGCATTTCTGCGAAGATATGTGGGCTCAAATTCAAGTAGGGTGGAAATGAAAGAATAATAATTATTAAAGTAAAGATAATATGATAGTTTACTGTGAAATGAGAACAAAACAACGATGAAAATAAAATGAGTCCGTTATAAGGTACTCGTCTTTTCACACCGGTCATATCAGGATGAGCTGCTGTTCAGCATTCAGTACCATGCTTCTCCCATTGTAACGTGCTTGTATCCTCCTTCGCTTTCTGTCAACAAGATGGCCGAGACGTTGCTGCTCAAATCTGGCCTACTTTTTCACGGCTGGTCTCCTGGTGCCGTCCAGTGTCTGAGGAGGGTTCGTGCCTCGACAGGCTGTAAGCCGCATCTGGCGAGATGCATGCTAAGATCGGGTTCTTGCCAGCAAATAATGCAGGCAATGTCATTCCTGTCTCCTGGAGGAAGGTGCCCATGTGGTGTGCTCCTGCAGTATCGCACGCAAAGACGAATATACGAACAAAATGTTAACTGTGTGGCTAGAGGATAAGTTTGAGGATCTGTCCTGATACTACACAGATATACAATACCGTTTCCTCGTAAATTCTGGGAAGCCACTCCTCATTTCTTATCTTACCATTCCATTTAATTTTCTGCATGCGTCAGACGCTTGAATTTGCTTCTGTTTCGGTCCTCCCACAGTCCATGATATATTTCCAAGCGATTCTGGCCTCCAGTTGTACGTTCTCCAAAATTTCTTCCTCAAATTAAGGCCAGTATTGGCGGCTAGTAAATTTCCTTTGGAGAGAGATTCCCTATTTCCCTACGCTAATCGGCTTCAAATAATCCTTTCTTTCCACTGTACACCGTCAATTTGCTTCCTTCACTTGATATGCAATGTGGTCTCCAATTTTGCTGTTAACTTTACAGCAAATTTCATTTCTGATACCAATTGCAATAATAGAAATTCTTCTGAAGAATAGAAGGAATCGTCAAGGAGAAACTAATTCAGTTTGTTTTCAAAGTCTACTTCGCTGTTTGGCCGACAATTTATGTCATTGGCGAAGTTATGAAACATTTCGATTGCAGCATTGTGCACCTCTTTCTTTGCAAAAGACAACCTTAAAAGTGGTATAACGAACGCTATTTTTTCTTTCGATTACGTAATTACGTACTTCATTGCACCCAAACTGTTTAACTGCTCAATCAGATATTTATAAGTTTATCGTGAATGAGCACCAATATTGTTCTTACAGAACGTTTTAGGGCAATGGAAGCTTTCTTTCTTAAAGATGAGTTACCACAGAACATTCCTCCACGTGATTGTACTAAATAAAAATATGCAAAGTATGTCAACGTATTGATTTCTCTCTAAGTTTTAAACGAGCTTCCGAAGCATGTTGACATGATTAATATTACATTCCTATCAGGGGCGATCTGCAAGCTGTAACATTCGAAGAAATACTTCAGGGTCAAGATCTCGTTTAAATATTTCATTTGAATAATTTCTTCAGATGTTACATGGCGAATATTGTACACAAGTCGCATTGTCCCATTCACGATTTCTCGGAGATATACATGAATGTTATTTATTATTTCAATTACGCTCATTCACATCTACACTCCTGGAAATGGAAAAAAGAACACATTGACACCGGTGTGTCAGACCCACCATACTTGCTCCGGACACTGCGAGAGGGCTGTACAAGCAATGATCACACGCACGGCACAGCGGACACACCAGGAACCGCGGTGTTGGCCGTCGAATGGCGCTAGCTGCGCAGCATGTGTGCACCGCCGCCGTCAGTGTCAGCCAGTTTGTCGTGGCATACGGAGCTCCATCGCAGTCTTTAACACTGGTAGCATGCCGCGACAGCGTGGACGTGAACCGTATGTGCAGTTGACGGACTTTGAGCGAGGGCGTATAGTGGGCATGTGGGAGGCCGGGTGGACGTACCGCCGAATTGCTCAACACGTGGGGCGTGAGGTCTCCACAGTACATCGATGTTGTCGCCAGTGGTCGGCGGAAGGTGCACGTGCCCGTCGACCTGGGACCGGACCGCAGCGACGCACGGATGCACGCCAAGACCGTAGGATCCTATGCAGTGCCGTAGGGGACCGCACCGCCACTTCCCAGCAAATTAGGGACACTGTTGCTCCTGGGGTATCGGCGAGGACCATTCGCAACCGTCTCCATGAAGCTGGGCTACGGTCCCGCACACCGTTAGGCCGTCTTCCGCTCACGCCCCAACATCGTGCAGCCCGCCTCCAGTGGTGTCGCGACAGGCGTGAATGGAGGGACGAATGGAGACGTGTCGTCTTCAGCGATGAGAGTCGCTTCTGCCTTGGTGCCAATGATGGTCGTATGCGTGTTTGGCGCCGTGCAGGTGAGCGCCACAATCAGGACTGCATACGACCGAGGCACACAGGGCCAACACCCGGCATCATGGTGTGGGGAGCGATCTCCTACACTGGCCGTACACCACTGGTGATCGTCGAGGGGACACTGAATAGTGCACGGTACATCCAAACCGTCATCGAACCCATCGTTCTACCATTCCTAGACAGGCAAGGGAACTTGCTGTTCCAACAGGACAATGCACGTCCGCACGTATCCCGTGCCACCCAACGTGCTCTAGAAGGTGTAAGTCAATTACCCTGGCCAGCAAGATCTCCGGATCTGTCCCCCATTGAGCATGTTTGGGACTGGATGAAGCGTCGTCTCACGCGGTCTGCACGTCCAGCACGGACGCTGGTCCAACTGAGGCGCCAGGTGGAAATGGCATGGCTAGCCGTTCCACAGGACTACATCCAGCATCTCTACGACCGTCTCCATGGGAGAATAGCAGCCTGCATTGCTGCGAAAGGTGGATATACACTGTACTAGTGCCGACATTGTGCATGCTCTGTTGCCTGTGTCTATGTGCCTGTGGTTCTGTCAGTGTGATCATGTGATGTATCTGACCCCAGGAATGTGTCAATAAAGTTTCCCCTTCCTGGGACAATGAATTCACGGTGTTCTTATTTCAATTTCCAGGAGTGTATATTTCAGTAAGTCTAATATTAGTCAGCTCCGCTAGCCGTGCGGTCTAACGAAACATATTCATGATGACAATATATGAGGTGCAGCGTGACCAAGTAAAGTACAAATTCCGCCCTACTTGAATCTAGTTAAATGATAGCAAAGTTATATATTTCGAGAAAACCATAATGCTCCTGGCAAATGACTTCAAAAGTCTTAGAAAGGTTTGTAACACTAAAATCTGAAGTAATTCTAATTCAAAATCACCTTCCAAGTGTGCCCAGAAGCAGAACATTTTGCTCAAGAACCCAGCTCAGTGACTAAGTCTGTGCAAAATCCCCCCGCTTCGGCTCTATGGACAGAGACAGACAGAAATTCGGAGGTGGGGAAGTGACCACTCTACAAGGTGACATTTTCGTCGGTACCAGGCGTCTCCACCAGCATACAGATAGGAGACACGATACCTGGTTCCTTTGCTCAAAATTTTCCGTTGATTCTACTCATAAAATTTAAACAAGCCCTTGCCTTACGTGAGGGTGTGAGGCAACCAATCACGAGGCCGTGCGTTTAGAACATCTGGGCAGACAGACCCCACCAGACTGACGCCCAAAACCAGCTTTGATAAATTACACTCAACGGCCATTTCCAAGCCCTGTTGCAAAGATGAACCACCTGAATATGCTAATGTTCATCTGTTTTCAGTTACACCCTTTTTATATACTCTAGCAATAATCTAGAGTGAGGAAAGATGGTAAGTCTATACCGTACCTTATTAACTGATATAATAAATCTAATGATGCAGTTATAATCCTTTAAAATGTGTAGTGGGAAATTTAACATAATGAGTAGGACTGATTAAAACAATTTTTATTTTAAATTGCTTATCTTTCTTTCTTAATCAGGTTCTACTAATATCATGAAATTTTTTTGCCATAATTAACCTAAAGTAAATTTCTCATGTGTGACAACATACCTTTAATAATTTTTACACATTTAGGAGCAGACATCGAAACCGTGGAAGATACTCTGTAACTTTTATAAAACTGTCCTGGCCGACCTTTTATTTACTTGCAATGTAACATACTCTCTTGTATAGGTTTATTTTATTGAGGGACATCTGAACTTACGTGCAATGTATCCTTAAGGAAGACGTATCTATAAAAATTAAAGATCCAAGAACACTTAATTCGAAGTAGCTGAATTGTTTTTCTCCTATAGGCTATAAATCCCCCCATGAACCATGGACCTTGCCTTTGATGGGGAGCCTTGCGTGCCTCAGCGATACAGATAGCTGTACAGTGGGTGCAACTATAACGAAGGGGTATCTGTTGAGAGGCCAGATAATCGTGTGGTTCCTGAAGAGAGGCAGCAGCCCTTTTTAGTAGTTACAGAGGTAACAATCAGGATGATTGACTGATCTGACCTTTTCACATTAACCAAACGGCCTTGCGGTGCTGGTACTGCGAACGGCTGAAAGCAAGGGGAAACTACGGCCGTAATTTTTCCCGAGGGCATGCAGCTTTACTGTATGGATAAATGATGATGGCGTCATCTTGGGTAAAATATTCCGGAGGTAAAATAGTCCCCCATTCTGATCTCCGGGTGGCGACTACTCAAGAGGACGTCGCTATTAGGAGAAAGAAAACTAGCGTTCCACCTATCGGAGCGTGGAATGTCAGATCCCTTAATCGGGCAGGTAGGTTAGCAAATTTAAAACGGGAAATGGATAGGTTAAAGTTAGATATAGCGGGAATAAGTGAAGTTCGGTGGCTGGAGAAACAGGACTTCTGGTCACGTGAACACAGGGTTATAAATACAATATCCAATAGGGGTAATGCTGGAGTAGGTTTAATAATGAGTAAAAAAATAGGAACGCGGGTAAGTTACTATGAAAAGCATAGTGAACGGATTATTGTAGCCAAGATAGATACGAAACCCACACCCACCACAGTTTATCTGCCAACTAGCTCCGCAGATGAGTAGGAGGTTGAGGATATGTGTTATGAGATAAAAGGAATTATTTGGACAGTTAAGGGAGCAGAACATTTAATAATCATGGGGGACTTGAATTAAATAGGAGAAAATAGGAAGAGAAGGAAAAGCAGTAGTTGAACAGGGTCTGGGGGAAAGGAATGCAAGAGGAAGCCTCCTGGTAGCACTTTGCACAGAGAATAATATAACCATAGCTAATGCTTGGTTTCAGAATCATGAGAGAAGGCTGTATACTGGGAAGAGACCAGGAGACGCCGGAAGGTTTGAGATTGATTATACACTGAAGAGACAAAGAAACTAGTTCACCGCCTAATATTGTGTAGGGCCCACGCGAGCACGCTGGAATGCCGCAACATGACGTGGCATGGACTCGACTAATGTCTGAAATACTGTTGGAAGGAGTTGGCGCCATGAATCCTGTAGGGCAGTCCATAAATCCGTAAGAGGATGGAGGGTTGTGATCTCTTCTGAACACAACATTGCAAGGCATTCCAGATCTGCTCAATAATGTTCATGTCTGGGGAGTTCGGTGGCCAGCGGAAGTGCTTAAACTCAGAGGAGACTCCCTGGAGACACTCTGCAGCAATTCTGGAAGTGTGGGGTGTTGCATTGTCCTGCTGGAATGGCCCAAATTTTTCGGAATGCACAATGGACGTGAATGAATGCAGGTGATCAGACAGGTTGCTTGCTCACATGTCACCTGTCAGAGTCGTATCTAGAGGTATCAGGGCACTCACATCACTCCAGCTGCTCACGCCCCACACCATTGCAGAACCTTCACCATCCTTAACAGTCCCCTGCTGTCATACGGGGTCCATGGTGTGGTGTCACCGCCAGGCACCACACTTGCTAGGTGGTAGCTTAAATCAGCCGCGGTCCATTTAGTACATGTCGGACCCGCGTGTCGCCACTGTGTGATCGCAGACCTAGCGCCACCACAAGGCAGGTCTCGATATACGATAGAGCACTCGCCCCAGTTGTACGGACGACATTGCTAGCGACAATACGGACGAAGCCTTCCTCTCATTTGCCGAGAGACAGTTAGAATAGCCTTCTGCTAAGTCTATGGCTACGACCTAGCAAGGCGCCAATTGTAACAGTGCATGTATCTTACGAGTCGCATTTGTATAGTCAAGAGAGATGTATCACAAGGAGTCATTAAAGTTAATTATAAAGCAGCTACGTACTTTTCTTGCTACCATTCAATAGTTATCCTGTTCCAGAATTCACGCCCGTCTGCGTTAGATAGCGTGCCTATCGGCCCCCTCAAAATAACACTGTGTCGGCACTTCTGTCGACACATTACATGGAGTCACGAGATTGTCGCTATACCCGTACTCATCCATCAGCTCGCTACAATTTGAAACGAGAGTCGTACGACCAGGCGACATGTTTCCAGTCATTAAAAATCCAATGTTGTTGTTGACGGGCCCAGGCGAGGCATAAGGCTTTGTGTCGTGCAGTCATCAATAGTAAACGAGTGGGCCTTCGACACTGAAAGCCCATTTCGATGATGTTTCGTTGAATGGTTCGCACGCTGACACTTGCTGATGACCCAGCATTGAAATCTGCAGCAGTTTACGGAATGGTTGCTCTTCTGCCACTTTGAACGATTCTCTTCAGTCGTCGTTGGTCCCGTTCTTGCAGCATCTTTTTCCAGCTGCAGCGATGTCGGAGATCTGATGTTCTACCCGATTCCTGATATTCACGGTACACTCGTTAAATGGTCGTACAGGAAAATCCACACAACATCACTACGTCGGAGACGCTGTGTCCCATCGATAGTGCACTGACTATAACAACACATTCAGACTCACTTAAATCTTGATAACCTCTCATTGTAGCAGCTGTAATCGATCTAACAACTGCCCCAGGCACTTGTCTTATATATCATATATAGGTGTTGCCGTCCGCAGCGCCGTATTCTGCCTGTTTATATACCTATGTATTTGAATATGCATGTATATACCAGTTTATTTGGCTCTTCAATCGATAATGGTTAGATAGAGATTTAGGAACCAGATTTTAAATTGTAAGATATTTCCAGGGGCAGATGTGGAGCCTGACCACAATTTATCGTTTATGAACGGCAGATTAAAATTGAAGAAACTTCAAATGACAAGAAGTTAAGGAGGTGGGACCTGGACAAACTGAGGGAACCAGAGCTTTTAGAGCGTTTCAGAGGGAGCATTAGGGAACATCTGACAAGAAGAGGGCAAAAGAATACAATAGAAAAAGAATGAGAAACTTTGAGAGATGAAATAGCAAAGACATCACAACATCAAGTTGGTAAAAAGACAAGGGCTAGCAGAAATCCTTGGGTAACACGAGAGGTATTGAATTAAATCAATTAAAGGAGAAAATAGAAAAATGCAATAAATGATGCAGGCGAAAGGGAATATTAACGTCTAAAAATTGAGACAGACAGAACGTGCAAAATGGCTAAGCAGGAATGGCTAGATGACAAATGAAAGGAAAGGATGTAGAAGTATATATCTAGGAGTAAGAAACTGCAAACAGGAGGTCGCTGCACATGAAGCACAAGCTCCGATTACGGAAGGATATGGAAGGAAATCATCACTGCCCTTTACCAATGAACCATCTAGGCATTTTCCTTAAGTGATGTTGGGAAATCCCGGGAAACTTAAATCAGGCGGCCGGACGGGTATTAGAACTGTCGTCCTTCCGAAAGTGAGTCCAGTGCCCTAACCATGCGCCACCTCGCTGATCAAGAAATAAAATGTTTAATTCACTGACGACGACGTAATTACATCTTGTAGCTAAACCATACATCTGACACAGTCTCAGAGCATAGAAAATAACGAAAGATGTTTGTTACGCAATTTGGCGAGGATGAGAGGAGAAGGAACATTCCAAAGAATCAGTCACATCCATCTGTTACGACATTCGGCAAACGTTGTAACAAATCCTGCAATGATGTTTATGTAGGAGGTAACATTTAATGTGACTGAGCGTTTGCGAACACTGACGAACTCGTTCATAGAGATCATGTCCTTTACAAGTTTATTCTGCTCCAGTACCACACGACCGTTCATTTGCTGCTACGCAACTTAGCCGTCAAGACTCTGCAGTTACAGACCTACGTGATACGTTTTCTGTGTGTTTCTTTTTCCCTGCTGTTTTACGAAAATAGTTTCAGTTTAGAAACTGCAGATTTCGAAATACATTCTCGTGGAGAAATTAAAAACAGATTACCTGCGTAGAGCACGGTGCGTGATACAGGATAGTCCAGGAACCTCTACCATTTCCGTCATTTTCTTTTCTACTCACGAGTCGTGCGTGGAAAGAACAACTTCGGTAAGTTTCCTAATAATCTGTAATTTCTCTCACTTTGCCGTTGTGATCATTTCGTGACATGTATTAAGGACAAAATAATCCAGTGACTATGTATGGAACGTAGGCACCAGGAACTTCAAGAGTAAACCTCTCCGTAAATGCATATTCGTAACGCTCACGTTCTCACTAAACAAACCCATGACTAAGCGTGCTACACTTCTGTAAATCTTCTTTGTTTATTTAGTTTAGTTTTTTTTTCATCTTACGTGGAGAATATGCACCTCATCTGTGGCGACATGTCTACATGCCATCCATCAGGATATTTTCAATTTAATCTTAATCTAGAACAAAGTTTGACAAATATAGCGCAACCACATTCATAGTATCTCTCAGAAATTCATCCATGGAGTAGAAGGCACTGTCAAGTAGAAAAGACTTCAATTTGTCTTTGAAACTTTCTTTATCTGTCAGCACCTTCAATTTATAAGGGAGGTGGTCAAATATTTTGCTCCTTCCCAAGAAACAGTAAGGTTAAACTGTAACTATGGAGGCTATTTTCGTTATTAGAGCTGTATTTATGAATGCTATCATTATTTTCAGTTAGTGCCTGATTCTTCATAACAAACTATGTAAGAGAGTAAACTTATTACTAAGTTGTTGTTAATAGCCGTAATTTTGTAACTAGTTGCCTATATGAATGTCGAGGATGGGATCAGATTTTATCCTTTCAGTACGTTTCTGTATAATTAATACTTCGTGTCCATATGCGAAAATGTACTAGCAAATTATTGTGTATGGCACCAATGAATAGGGCTTTTATCACTAAAATAAACAATTAGCTGTCGTGGATTATCAATTGGCATAGACTGGACACAATGTACTCGCGAATTCATTGTCATTAGAACTGTCGAATTGTGGAAGAAGGCCACCCAGGATGACGATTCGCGATGACAGTGGTACACGCCAATGGAAGATTACGAGGCGGTGTAAAACAACATAAGCCGGTGAATGCGTCTAGTGTACTTGTGGAAGAGTTCCAGTGAGGCGTAAGTTTACGTCGGGTGGAATGGCGCTGACCTGGTCTATCACTAGCGAGTAATATGAGAACGTGCTGTCCTTTTGATGTGCAACCGTTATTTGCTTACAGTCCTCCACAGATGACATGGCCCTCTGACCCGCAGTGCTTCCATCCCAGACCCTCCCCCCCCCCCCCACCCAACTCCCACACCGCCACGGCTTGAACTTAGTATCGACAGATCTTCGTGAGGCATGGGTGGCTATTCAGCGGTCATGAATCAAAACGGCTGTTCAATACTTTTATTGCTTCACGAGGTCTACATCTACATCTACATTCATACTCCGCAAGCCGCCCAACGGTGTGCGGCGGAGGGCACTTTACGTGCCACTGTCATTACCTCCCTTTTCTGTTCCAGTCGCGTATGGTTCACGGGAAGAACGGCTGTCGGAAAGCCTCCGTGCGCACTCGAATCTCTCTCATTTTACATTCGTGATCTCCTCGAGAGGTATAAGTAGGGGGAAGCAATATATTCGATACCTCATCCAGAAACGCACCCTCTCGAAACCTGGACAGCAAGCTACACCGCGATGCAGAGCGCCTCTCTTGCAGAGTCTGCCACTTGAGTTTGCTAAACATCTCCGTAACGCTATCACGGTTACCAAATAACCTTGTGACGAAACGCGCCGCTCTCCTTTGGATCTTCTCTATCTCCTCCGTCAACCCGATCTGGTACGGATCCCACACTAATGAGCAATACTCAAGTATAGGTCGAACACGTGTTCTGTAAGCCACCTCCTTTGTTGATGGACTACATTTTCTAAGGACTCTCCCAATGAATCTCAGCCTGGCACCTGCATTACCAACAATTAATTTTATATGATCATTCCACTTCAAATCGTTCCGTACGCATACTCCCAGATATTTTACAGAAGTAACTGCTACCAGTGTTTGTTCCGCTATCATATAATCATACAATAAAGGGTCCTTCTTTCTATGTATTCGCAATACATTACATTTGTCTATGTTAAGGGTCAGTTGACACTCCCTGCATTAAGTGCCTATCCGCTGTAGATCTTCCTGCATTTCGCTACAATTTTCTAATGCTGCAACTTCTTGTATACTACAGCATCATCCGCGAAAAGCCGCATGGAACTTACGACACTCTCTACTAGGTCATTTATATATATTGTGAAAAGCAATGGTCCCACAACACTCCCCTGTGGCACGCCAGAGGTTACTTTAACGTCTGTAGACGTCTCTCCATTGATAACAACATGCTGTGTTCTGTTTGCTAAAAACTCTTCAATCCAGCCACACAGCTGGTCTGATATTCCGTAGGCTCTTACTTTGCTTATTAGGCGACAGTACGGAACTGTATCGAACGCCTTCCGGAAGTCAAGAAAAATAGCATCTACCTGGGAGCCTGTATCTAATTTTTTCTGGGTCTCATGACCAAATAAAGCGAGTTGGGCCTCACACGATCGCTGTTTCCGGAATCCATGTTGGTTCCTGCAGAGTAGATTCTGGGTTTCCAAAAACGACATGATACGCGAGCAAAAAAGATGTTCTAAAATTCTACAACAGATCGACGCCATAGATATAGGTCTATAGTTTTGCGCATCTGCTCGACGACCCTTCTTGAAGACCTGTGCTCTTTTCCAATCATCTGGTACCTACCGTTCCTCTAGAGACTTGCGGTACACGGCTGTTAGAAGGGGGGCAAGTTCTTTCACGTACTCTGTGTAGAGTCGAACTGGTATCCCGTCAGGTCCAGTGTACTTTCCTCTGTTGAGTGATTCCAGTTTCTTTTCTGTTCCTTGGACACTTATTTCGATGTCAGCCATTTTTTAGTTTGTGCGAGAATTTAGAGAAGGAACTGCAGTGCGGTCTTCCTCTGTGAAACAGCTTTGGAAAAAGGTGCTTAGTATTTCAGCTTTACGCGTGTCATCCTCTGTTTCAATGCCATCATCATCCCGGAGTGTCTGGATATGCTGTTTCGAGCCACTTACTGATTTAAGGTAAGACCAAAACTTCCTAGGATTTTCTGTCGAGTCGGTACATAGAATTTTACTTTCGAATTAACTGAACGCTTCACGCATAGCCCTCCTTACGCTAACTTTGACATCGATTAGCTTCTGTTTGTCTGAGAGGTTTTGGCTGCGTTTAAGCTTGGAGTGAAGCTCTCTTTGCTTTCGCAGTAGTTTTCTAACTTTGTTGTTGAACCACGGTGGGTTTTTTCCGTCCCTCACAGTTTTACTCGGCACGTACCTGTCTAAAACGTATTTTACGATTGCCTTGAACTTTCCCCATAAACACTCAACATTGTCAGTGTCGGAACAGAAATTTTCGTTTTGATCTGTTAGGTAGTCTGAAATCTGCCTCCTGTTACTCTTGCTAAATAGATAAACCTTCCTCCCTTTATTTATATTCCTATTAACTTCCATATTCAGCGATTCTGCAACGGCCTTATGATCACTGATTCCCTGTTCTGCATTTACAGAGTCGTAAAGTTCGGGTCTGTTTGTTATCAGTAGGTCCAAGATGTTATCTCCACGAGTCGGTTCTCTGTTTAATTGCTCGAGGCAGTTTTCGGATAGTCACTCGATGCTCTGTCCCTACTACCCGTCCTAAACATCTGAGTGTCCCAGTCTATATCTGGTAAATTGAAATCTCCACCTAAGACTATAACATGCTGAGAAAATTTATGTGAAATGTATTCCAAATTTTCTCTCAGTTGTTGTGCCACTAATGCTGTTGAGTCGGGAGGTCGGTAAAAGGAACCAATTATTAACCTAGCTCGGTTGTTGAGTGTAACCTCCACCCATAATAATTCACAGGAACTATCCACTTCTACTTCACTACAGGATAAACTACTACTAACAGCGACAAACACGCCACCACCGGTTGCATGCAATCTATCCTTTCTAAACACCATCTGTGCCTTTGTAAAAATTTCGCCAGAATTTATCTCTGGCTTCAGCCAGCTTTCTGTACCTATAACGATTTCAGCTTCGGAGCTTTCTATCAGCGCTTGAAGTTCCGGTACTTTACCAATGCAGCTTCGACAGTTTACAATTACAATACCGATTGCTGCTTGGTCCCCGCATGTCCTGACTTTGCCCCGCACCCTTTGAGGCTGTTGCCCTTTCTGTACTTGCCCGAGGCCATCTAGCCTAGAAAACCGCCCAGTCCACGCCACACAACCCCTGCTAGCCGTGTAGCAGCTTGCTACGTTTAGTCTGTGCATTCAGTAAGACGAAAGGGTTATCACATGGTAGTAGACAGGTATTTTTGCTTCACTGTTGATGAATGTATGTGCAAGGAGGACAACAAAGCAATTCTAAAAAGGTGGTTTGAAATAGAAGCCAGGAATGCCTGACTGTAGCTCTCGATGATTTCTCCGTTTCATTCTACGTGAGTGAAATAGTGCGCCACTATCGTCAAGTATTTCATTTTTGTCTTATTGAACAACGCTGCTTTGCAGTCTGTAAGTATTTCACTTTCGAATAGGGGTTAGCTAGTCCGCCTCAGTCCTCCCTCTTCCCGTAGAAGTAAGAAGAAAGATATACACTTCATACAGTTATCAGACCTATATCTACGTATAACTGATTTGATAAGTATTGTTACTAAGCAAAATAAGGAATAAGCTTCTACATTGATATTGTAAGAGCTACACAGTTTCAATGAATGTATGCTCAGTATGGACGGGAAAATAGAAGGTATGATTGAATTCTCCTTGTTTTCAACATACAGGTCGTTAGAGACAGAACAGTAGCTCAAAAAGAATTGTTGGTGAGCCTCGTGTGTCCTGGTAACTATCTAATTTGACATACATGGTTTCTTCTCGAGATATGCGTAGGGGGAAACAATACTTATTTACTCTGTCAGGAAGGCACATTCTCGGAAATTTATCCTTAAACCACGCCATGATAAATTACGATGGAGCATCCGTGTGTGGAGGCTCCGTGAAGAGGGAACGGTGCCGGACTGCATTCGTGAACGTCATACGGGCCCAGAGCATGGAGTGACGGTGTGGCGTGCCATTCAGTAGACAGCACGATCACCTCTATTTCGCACAGGCACTTATGTGGACAGCAGATTTTAAAGTTTTTAAATGTTAAGGCCGATGGTCAAGCCCTATCTTCGAGGTATCCACCATGTTGTCTTTAACAACGTAATGCTAGCCACATGCTTTTCGTGCTATCCTGACGTACCTAGATACTGAGTGTGTCCGACTTTTGCCGTGGCCTGCACGCTCTCTAGATCGTACACCCACTGAACACATTCGTATGTGGCTTGCAGAGAGACAACCACAGTACCACTTGCTAGCCACTGTGACTGGTGAATTTCGGCATAGAGTTGAAAGAGAATGAGATTACGTGCTCACGTTTGTCATCTAGGCTCAGTTGTACTCAATACCCACCCAGGTTGGAGCCACTGTTGTTCCCAATGGTAGCAGCTCTGTGTAGTGGCTTTCGCACGTATTCGTCCGCCTATACTGTATACGCACAACAAGCAGAACTTCAAACCTGGAATTGCAAATTTTATTAATCAGCAGTGTATATCATTCGAATCAGGGCCATTCTCATATGGGCTCGGATTTTCAGAGCAATACAATTAACTTCTTTTCCTAAACGAAATATAAAAACGGACAGTTACGCAAGGGATAGTCGATAAGTAATGCAACACATTTTTTTCTAATCCAGTTTTGGTTGAAAAAGTGTGTAATTCGTTGTGGGACATTGTGCAATATTTGCGCTTCAGCCCCTATAGTTTGATGAAGTTCCGATAGGTGATAGGTGGCGGCGCTATACACTACTTCAAAGTGGCGTTTATAACGGAGGTGCCTTTCAAGCAGAGGCTGTAAATGACAAAGGAACACTCCCAAGTGTTAATAAACGATCTTGGTGAAACTTGGCGGGTGTACAGACGGACAAAATAATGAATACGCAAATTTTTGTTTGTGATTAATTTCACTTTTAAAGGGTAAAATACGTATTGCATTATTTTGCCCTTCTACACACCCACCACTTTTCACAACATCGTTTATTGACACTTGCAAATGTTGCCTTGGGAGTTTCTTCTGGCAGAAAACCAGAGAATAGCACGTATTCATAGACGCTTGCACGTGCCAGCCGGCAGCGCACAGCTGTTACTCCCGCAATGTTGGAACGTGAGGACACTCTCATCAGAGGTGATTGACGGATCACAATGAAACGCCTCGCTGCTCAGCTGGACGTGTCTGTTGGTAGTGCTGACACACTCGCCCACGAATTGGTGCTCAAGGCGTGTGTCCGCTAAGCTCCCGCCGCCTAACGGAAAACCGTAAAGAGCAACGAAGTACCATCTCAGAGAAATTACTTGTGCGTTACGAGGCTGATTGCGACAATCTTTCTTTCGAACATCGTCACAGGCGATGAAACATGTTTTCGTTAGTTCGAATAGGAAACAAAACAGCAATCCATGGAGTGGCGCTACACCACTTTTCCTCCGTAGAAAAAGTTCAGCGCTGCACCCTCAGCCGGTAAAGTCATTGAGATGGCCTTCTGGAACTTTAAAGGGGTTATTTTGCTGGATGTCCTGCCTAATGGTGCAACGATGAAGAGTACTGTGCTGCTCTCGTTAAATTGAAGAAATAACTTCAGCATGTCCGTCACTGCAAAAATGCAAACGACGACGCAAGACCTTACACAAGTCTGAGCACCCGAGAGGAGCTTAAAAAACTTCATTGGGGTGTTCTTAGTCATGCATCCTACACCCCGCATCTCACAGCTTCATAGTTCCATCTGTTTGTCCCAACGAAGGATGCACTCCGCTGGACGGAGTACGCAGATAATGGGGAAGTTACTGAAGCAGCAACACGTTGGCTCCGACGTGGACCAGTGGTATGATACTCCGCGGGCATATAGGCAGTCCAAGTAAGGTGGCTTAAGGCCGTCATACTGAACGAAGGTTATGTTGAAAAATAGGGTTTTGTAGGCCAAAAAGTGGGGAATAATATGGTATATTGAAGTCATAAATAAAGCCAAACTTCTTCCAGAAAAAAAATGTTGCATTACTTATTGAATGCAACTCGTAGTAACCTCGCTCATAGACATCGCAGGCGTTACAGACTGCCCATTCAATTTGCTATACTTGTATGCGAGAGAATACTTGTAAGAGAGAGAGCCGATCATGGGTTTCTTAAGCCCATGCATTCTTCTCAGGTGAGTGATGAAATTCAAAGAGCATATAAAGCAGAATGTCTAGGTGGCGAATTAAATCCTCTTTCTTTGTAATCCAAGTACCCTGTTCTTAATCCTAAGCCAGCTCACTATCTCGCACTATGAAAAGTCAGTAAGCTACAACAGGAGCACACTGTCAACTGAATTCAATTGGTACAGTTATCTTAGTAAGTGTTTCAGTTGCCTTCTGATGTGTTTTGTGTTCATCCATTCGCTGGACTTCAAATCGTTACGCATGCAGGCTATGATTTAGCGGGTGCTGGAAATTAAAGAAATTCCTTGCCATTTGAAAAGAATCTTTCTGAGCACAGAAAGGAAATTTGTGAATATAGATTAATTTAATCGCAAGTCAACACGCTGAGCTACGATTGGTCACTGACCATAGCTGGGACTAAATTTGGAAATCATTCTTGAAAATGTCGCTTCAAGATTTTGTGTTCAAGATGAGTGCAGCTGTCTCAATGGGTAGAGTCCCAGATCAGTCTTCATATGGCTCTGAGCACTATGGGACTTAACTTCTAAGGTCATCAGTCCCCCAGAACTTAGAACTACTTAAACCTAACTAATCTAAGGACATCACACACATCCATGCCCGAGGCAGGATTCGAACCTGCGACCGTAGCGGTCGCTCGGTTCCAGACTGTAGTGCCTAGAACCGCTCGGTTACCAGGGCCGGCAGATCAGTCTCCACTGTCACTAACAATGAAACGCGAAAGCACCATAAACTTGCTTATTACAGTTATTCTACGTCCTGTGGTATGATGTTGGAGTATTATTCAGTCAGCTCTCAAAGAACATTCTTAGCACAGAAAAGATTTTTCTCTTTGTTTCACGACGTTCAAGCGTCTGGGGATATTAACCGCGTAAATCTAAAACAGCTACCCCCTCTCGTGATCTGTGATTAACAATAAGGATTTACTTCAAAGGAAATGCTGCTTTTACTAACAAAGCACTGGATCTTAACCTTTGTTTCCTGACATAAGAAAAATTTACTTTTTAACATTTTCTCTGCAGAATTTATGCTATTGTGGCCTTAAATGACGACAGGTTTTTTGTAAAATTTAATTTTATTTTTTGCAACTTTTTTCACTCCTGGTACTCAGAAGTACCGTCACACTCCAAGGAGAGAATCACAACATGCGCAGAAAAATGCTCCAATTTTTATAACTTGTGCTTTATTCCACATAAATATTAAATATTTTTGCATTTTTACATTAGAAAATTAATTAACAAAAGTATGATATTTCTGAATTTTTTTTAAATTTCGCATAAATTTACCTTCTAGAGCAACTTCACAATACATAGTAACTTAGCTACACATTTTTGACAGTATGTACATACCACATATTTAGTGATACCTCATGAAATTGTAGGAAACAGTTTTTTTCTCATTGCAGCACAAATACACTTTACATGTACTGCATTGTGAATGTGGTCTCGACTGATTTTTATTTTTTGCACTTATTTCACATCGTCCTCTTTTACAACTGAACACTAAAAATGGTTTCCCCGGTTGGCAAGAACAGAAACAGAAAAGTTATATTTCCTTCTCTTTAGGGGAGTTATTTCATCTTTACCAGAGTTTCTTTTTTTTCAGATTTGGCACTTGCTGTTCATTCATTAGCCCTAGTGCCACAGCACGCCTGAATTCCAGCAGTGGCAGTGCTCCATGTAGATCACTGAAAATGACGTAAGCATTGGCAAAAGCAATTTCTATTGCTCCCCAGAAGAGACGGTGCCACCATTTCTTTGATCACCTGTCAAGACCATAAGTTGAACGTAATCTGTCTGCTTGATCCACACCACCCACGTTTTTATTGTAATCACATGCAATAACTGGACATGGTATAGTCATACTAGTTCCATCTTTCTGTTTTCTTCACACTACGCTCTGTTCAGTGTCATGGAAGTTTGACGCAAAATACACTACTTTAATGTCCCTCCACTGAAATACTGTTAGGTCTAAGGATGACACTCTGTGATTTGATTCCCCACGCCTTAGACATTTTTCTTTAGGTAAATTCGCTGGCAAACCTTTCCTGTTTGTTCTAATTGTACCACAGGCAAATGTATTTACAGATTTTAATTTCTCCAAAAGTGGAATAGAAGTAAAAAAATTGTCAAAATACAATTTTCTGTACTGATCCCAGTACGGTTTAGACAGATTCAGTACTACTCTCTCCCCTAAACCGTACTCTTCAAAGTCATTCTCCAGTGTCTCATTTCTGCCTTGATACACTTCAAAATTGAGTGTGTATCCTTTTTGATCACAAATTGCCCATAGTTTATACCCTCTTTCGATTGGTTTTAATGGATTATATTGCTTTATGCTACTTCTTCCCTTGAAGACAAGCATTGATTCGTCAATACTGAGTTCTCTAGTGCAACTGTATATGGACATAAATTGCTTATTCAAAGCAGTCAGAAGCTGGCGTATTTTATAAAATTTATCAGTGTTTCTTTTTGGAATTTTTGTGTCATCATTAAGATGTAAATTACTCAAAATAAAATCAAACCTGTCCCGACTCATGTATCGCCTTACAATAGAAACACCAAGGTCATCCCATGCAGACCAGTAGTGTTTCCATGACGGCAGCTTGTGGTAACCCATAAATAAATTAATTTCCAAAAAAGCAAACAGCTCATGTTCCTTCAGATTTAAAATTTTTCCCTTCTGTTTTGCGTAAAGATTGCTCTGGAAAATTGTGTCTTCTACAATTGGCTTCAAAATGAAAATAAAAACATCAGTAGCTGTGTGGCAATCCTGAAATAATTCTTCCATAAGCCCTGCAAAACGAATACATGACTGGAAGTAGTACTGCAGTTGTCACAGACGGAACAGGATTCTAGATTAATTCGTGAAATGAAAAAGAAGAAATTGACTAATGCTGAAAAAGAATTTATGATAATCTAAGTGTAAGAAGATACCTTCACTATATCTGTATTCACAGTTCCTTGTTTCAACGTGTTTGCCTCTCCACACTCTGTCTGTCCGATATTCACATTGAGGTGACGGTGTAAACGGCAAAGAACTCTCTGAGGCATCATTATCCGAACCTTCGATGTCAATATCCTCTGCAATATCAGAGGGAATGCCCTCATACAAAATTGCTTCAATCTCTGCATCACTCAAAGATCGAAAGTAGCCACCAGTTTTACGATTTTCGTCCATCTGTGTGAGAAAAAGTGGGCAGAACAACTAGTGAGAGGTAACACATTGTTGCTACAGTAAAGTGTTCGCACAAACTGATGGTACGAAGTCCGCTTTATATTTTCCACTTTATCTCATTCACTTGTAACGTAATGCTTCAAACTATTATAAAAAAAACAAAGAAGGTAAGTACTTACAATGGGAAACTCAACGGAAGTTTCAATAAAATGCGCACAAATTCAGGCAACACCATGGAAACAAGCACATACAATATTCTGTTTTCACAGCAGCGCGTGAAAAACGATTTCAAGCTCTGACCGCCAGAGAGGTATATGTATTGCACAATAACATCTATGAAACAGTGGAGCAAAGTTCCTGTTACGTACCGACATGTTCTCAGATCACGAAACTGCACCACGAGAAAATGAGAGTCAAAACTTGCTGGTACTTTAAAGTACCGTTAGGCAACAAAGGGTTAAATGTGACTTCATTATTGTTGTATAAAGATTTGAGCGTTTTTCCTAAAATTTCATTTGAGATACGCTAGCAGAAGTGTGAGTGATTATCCCAACTACTCATATCTTAGTAGACAGACGGTATTGTGTCAGTCTACTGCAGTGTAGTGTTCAGATCATACGTTATCTTAACGCTTTTGCATTTATTTTCTTATTAGTTTCATCAAAATTATGTGAATTGCACAGGATGTACAGTAACTAACAGCTAAAACAGACAGTTGCGAAAGTACACGATAATACAAGAAAAAAATGTTCCCGTAAACATGGCCTCTCAAAACGATCGTATTCCGAGGTAACTGTGAATGTGTAATTACGAGCTGCCGCTGAAATCTCTATGCAAAGTTGCTTTAGTTGGTACAAATATATTTTACATAGAAACATATCGAATAAGTGGTCACCTAATTGGGCTCAAAATTTCACACACTGTATACTATAACAAGAAATAGAATACCACGTCAGCACGTTACATGTTTCGATTTGCTGAAAACCCATACCTATCGTCCTTGCGCTACGGAACTCGTCTCTGAAGTATATACGAATTCTTTCAAACACTCCTGGATCTTGCCGCAAATTTTGACAAGATCGTACAATTCGTTGCTCGATTTCTTCAGCCTACTCACCGGGAGTACTGCACACTTCCCTTTTAAGATGATCCGAAATAGAGAATCTAGAGAACTGGATCAGCTCATGTTAGAGCACAAAGTAATTGTCATGCTCGATCTATCCATCTTGTATAATTTTGACTCGTTAGATATCTTATATCAGCAGAGAAACGTCCTGGTATCCCAACACGTATTTATCACATTCCCCATCCATAGGCGCTGGATGGAATTTGAGCCCAAGTGGATGTAGAATTAGTCGAAAAATTTGCATTTCAAATATATTAGCAGTAACTAAGACAATACTTCACACGCATTTCAATGGCGTCTCGTAACTACACGCTCGCAGTTATCTTGCAAGCGGTTCCTTTGCGAATCTACTTGCTACTGGAACATTTATGCTTGTAGTATAGAATATTTTAAATAGTTTTCATTATTAATTATGATACCCCGTTATCGTCGAGGATTTACAGCTCAGAAAGTCCTGTAGGACCCGAGGAATTAGTGACAATAAAAATATTAAAAAACCGAATCTACGTAACAATTACCATGACTGAGCACATTAATAAGGAACACGGGGTGTACCGTAACTAAGGGCGTAAACGCATAGAGTTGAAAGTAGACGATACTAGAAGCAAAAAGGTTTCAGTAAACGTGGACTGTGAAGTGCATACCATAACAGCTTTGAGCACTTGTTCGGCAGAAATGTGTTTGACAGTGCCGAACTGCTCGCAGCTCTTAAGAGCCCATGTTTACCTTACGTTTTATTCTTGTTTCGGTCCATACAGCTACCTCTGCAGATACGAGAAGCAGAGAGAGAGCTCAGTAGAAGTGATTTGTTCCACACTATCGAAATGTAGGACTTATAGCTCTTAAGGTATGCGTTTTAGAGCCCATGTAAACATGGGCTGACACTTGTTTGCTTATTTTATCGTGTACTTCCAGGTGTATGCGTTAACGCCATTAATTTACACCCTGTATACGTCGCTGCGTATTAGTACGCGACTGTATTGGTTTTCTGAACTGTGCCTTTACCCGTTGTCACGTTTCATCAGATAGATCAACTCAGTGTCTGTAGACAAGGAATTTATTGGAAAAGTGTTCTTGCGCACTACTAGGTGTCAAAAACGGCGAGATTCCTACGGAACATAACAGAAACAAACATTCGTAATATGTAAAACAGTGAAAGAAACGAATGTACTTGTGTACGCAATTTAATTGTTCCTAAATTACAGATGACTATCACATACCAAACATGTTTGGAAAGCACACAAATTAACTACATCAATCGTGTTTCCTTTGTGCTTGACCTCGACGTGGCATTTTCTGCAAGAAAACGTCCCTAGAAAACTTTTTTTCCACTGCTGCTGCTTTGGGACCACGCACAAGATGAAAACACTCTCGCGCACTGAAACGACATCTAGTGGTGTAGTAAAGCGATCCGATTTGGCATCTCTTCTTTAATTCTGGTTCGTGGGCTGCTGTAAGATGTCACAGTTCTACGTAATCATTTTCAATCAATGAGCACATTTCCTTGTGATATCGCAAACTTTCATTCGTCGTTCAAGACGAAATCATATCGTGGTACGTATCGAAAATTACTATAAACCTTTTCAAAAGAATGAAGACAACGCACATATCGAGCGTAAAAGATCTGCTATGTGATGTGAGAACTATTTTTCTAATAAGTGTTGTGGGGCAGTAAATGATATTTTTCTTTTCACTGACAGCTAGTCAGCGGGAAACAATAACATCCGTCTTGTGTCAGTTAGATATGAAATCGTTTACGTCTATCTCGAAACTCCTGCAACTTCTTAACAGACAAAGACGATACACCTAGCTTTTTTTTATTAGGTTGCCGCATGTCGAAATGGAAACTGTAGCAAGACTGCAAATTGCTGGAACGTGAGGCGTCCGCGTTCCCTTGCACGGAATCCTTAAACGTGTATCGTCATTCGGGCCTCCGTAGCAAACGTGGCAGTCTCTCTGTTTTACACCCGCTCAGACGGCCGTGAAGAGGTTCAATACACTACTAAAGCCTCTTTTCCGAATTCGGTGCCAGTAATTTATTTCCAAACCGACTGACACTTTGAAGGCGCTTTGACGACACTAGAGCTCTTTTATCGACTTGTTTTGTGAAGATCCGGTCGTTTCCCAGGCTAAGATACAGCCCTACTGAAAACTGAAGTGCCGGCTATAAAGAGCCCCGGAATATATGGTTTTGTGTTGCGGGCTGACGTGGCAACTGCGCTTCAGCCATCAAGAAGTAAGAGATGCGGCGAAGCGATTATTGCAGGCCGTGCCTGTATGGCTATAGCTCTCTGCAACGAGGTTAACAGGCGAACATTCCAGCATAATGATGCGTGCTGACAAGATCAGCGCTACAACACACTACCTGCAGTTCCAAACACATCCGACTCGAAACTGCAAGCCTATCATTATAAACTGACATCCGCGTACGGACCATTCGGAAGAAATTTACAAGCGGGCCTCACGCCGTGCATCGGTCTTGCATTCTGCATTCACCTTGGGCTCTCCTGGCATTTGTATTATCGTTGTGCTGTGATTAAATTATGGTTTCGCGAAACGTTACGCAACTTCTATTTTAAGAACGTCTCATCAATACTTCTATGAAAGCAGTGGATAGTTAAATAATTAACGCATGTTAAATGGTTGAGACTAAATGCTGCTCAAATAACACTACTGTTGCTGCAAGACAGCCGATTTCTTCTGAGGGTTCCAGGAATTTTGAAGCGATATTGACGACTGCAGTTCTTCTTAAATACTTAATCCCAAAGCCAAGAAATTAAAAATTTCCTATTAGCATCACTAATTTTGTAACAAAATTAGTTTACCCGACACGCACATACTTTTTCTCGTCGAAATTGGCACGTCTGAGAGTTGCAGTAAGTGAAGTGGGAGGACAAAGCTCACGACTGATTTAAGTGCACATTCGGGGTATGGTAACGGAGCCCAGCGAAATACGGGAGATTAAATTATGCTTAATAATTAGAAGAATGTTTTGGACTAACATGAAGAATTAAGAGAAACTGCACTTGAAGGTTTCTGAATGTAAATCATCGTAAATCGTAGTGAGCTATGCCAGCATTAAAAAAAGAAGTATAATGAGCGTAGACCTTCCACAGTATATATCAAGGAGAACGCTGTCGACTCGTTTCATTTATATGCTGTATTGTAAAATTGTGATAGCAAGGAAAGATCAGAACACTATCTGTCTGAATAGAGGCCAAGTAAAAGCCGCTAAGGCCTTAAGTTCGTATTGTAACAGTATGTAGTTCAAATCCAGGTTCGGAGATCCTTTGAGGGCTACACAGTTAATTCCCTTCTTTTAATTTCTCCACTTCTTCAATCTCTAATGCCCAACTGACGACAAAGCATTAAACTAGAACTCCCAAAAATTTACTGAATGCTATTGGTCGTGCATTCAAAGGAGTGCAGCCAATTTCTTTGTATAGCTACTGTTGCACTTGAAACGTGGGTACAGTAACCTGTTTCATGACGAGACTTCGACTCTTGGATTAGAAAGCAACAGAGAATGATGCTATTCGATACTACATATTTAGTGTCTATCTTTATTCTCTTGAATTTCCATTTATTTACAAAACCCTGACGTAACTTGGAGCAGATTGTTCTTGCACGTCAAACACGTAAACGCTATCGATGAATACCGATAACATTGAATATGCAAAAACTAATTGTAATTCTGAATACAGTTGGCTATTGCAGGTAGCAAGCTTACAGACAGCGTAAATTACGTATTTTAATATGAGTTCTCCAGACAAACCAAGATCTGGAATGTGGAAGTTGCTAGAATTGGAGATCAAACCACATGAAAAAAATGTACATCTTGTGCAGATACAGACGAAAGATCTGGGGAGAACAAGGACTGACATTATAAATAGTTATTGTTTGCTGCTAAACTTCCCATAATTAACGTAAGTAACGGCCCTGTGTTCTAAGTTCATTACAGATGGAAACCTATTTTTTAAGCTATTCCATTTATATTCCAGAGAAACTGGCGATAATTATTACCAACCCCTTGAGCAGAGAATAGTTAATTAGTACCTGAACAATAGGAAAAACGTAAACGTCTAGGAACATATTCTATGATTAAATACAAATCGCTATATATTATACTTTCTTTCTTCACCCGTGATATAATAAGAGCCATTGCAAAAATAATGAAAGGTTGCTTTGGTTATCTTGAGTTGGAAAATGCTAAAGAATTAAAACCATAGCAGCATCGCTTGTTGAAAATAGGTTCTATTAGGTAATTAGAAGAAATTTGCGACTCAATTCAGAGTATCTTGACGAGCGAACCGGCATATTTCATTAGAAACAAAGAGAGTAATAGGTTTCAATCCACTGACAGAATGCTGAAAACAGCCGATTTACTGGACTCTTCTTCTACATATACACTCCCAAGCCACTGTTCGTGTATAGCGTCATAACCCAATCGCTTATTGAGAAAGAGAAATGTTACCTTTTATAACGTCCCCTTAGAAATATAATGAATGACAGTGCTGGAAAAACTCTTACGTTATTTGACACAGCAGCAGCTGAGCAAAACTGATCGTACTCAGACATTTCTCTCTTTACTTATTCTGATCATCACTAAGCTGACACACAATATTTTTAGCGCAACGCAATCTGAGTTTCAATAATCCCTACAAAATAATAGCCCTGATTAACAATAACCTATACCTTTCATGAATCACTTACCTCACAAAAATCTTCGTTCCTCGAACTAGTGCAATACAGCGAGCGCCAATGTTGCCAGCTAAATAAAAGATTCTAACTACTGAAGGCACTAACTACTGATAGGTATAATTAGCAAATGAAAGATTTTGATAGAGAACAAACAATGTATTTACCTTAATAGTGTTCAAAAGTCATTATACATATATCTATCAATTCATGACATTCATATTTACAAATTTCCTTTATCTGGCGGACACACGTCCAGATCGTCCGCTCATATTAATATCTCAAAAGTGTGGCATCTCTCTCCCCACATCCACCACTGCTGGCGGCTCAGCTCCTACTACCCAACGCTACCCGCTGTTCACATCCAACTGCCCAAACTGTCGAGGGGACTTCCTTGGTTACCTCTCCTTTTAACTTGGCCAATAGAGTTTCCCTAGAACAACGTCGTTCCTCCTCGAAAGATCCCATTTCAAGTTCCGGGAGCACCTCTACTACAGTTTCTAATAGTACTAGCCTGATACGAAAAGCACGAGCAGTGCTCAGGAACTGGTCGGAATAGAGTCTTTTATGTGATTTGTTAAGATGCATTACACTTTCCCGAAGTCCTTGCAGCAAATAACGGTTTTCCATTCGATTCCTTTACTGCTGGTGTTTTACCCCATTTCATGGCTCTTCTTATTATCATCCCTAAATAGTTAAACATAGTGACGGGCTCCATAAGTTTAAGGCTAATCTTGTAACGGACAGCGTCTTACGTTTACCTAATTCATGATATCAAGTGGACATGTTGTACAAAGTTTTCTCTATTTCTCGGCCATCAAACATCAGTATCTTGCGGTACTTATCAGCGAAACTGTCTGACATTGTCGCTATCCAATGCGATAAATCGTTCATATAGACCGACTACATTAGTGGTCTTATTATTCTTCCTTGTGACATACAACACGTTACTCTCGTTTCAACAGAAAGTTCGCCGTCCATTATATTGTGCTGTGTTCTCTTACACAAATATTCAAATGGCTCTGAGCACTATGGGACTTAACACCTGCGGTCATCAGTCCCCTAGAACTTGGAACTACTTAAACCTAACTAACCTAAGGACGTCACACACATCCGTGCCCGAGGCAGGATTCGAACCTGCGAACGTAACGGTCGAGTGGTTCCAGACTAAAGCGCCTAGAACCGCTCGGCCACAACCGCCGGCACGCAAATATTCTTCCAACAAATCGGGAACATGGATATATATGTCAGGCGTGCGCTACACAAAGTTAACGGCTCCTCGAGTAGCATACTACATGTGGCGCGCAGAGGTCCTTCTTTCCTTTTTTTTAAGAAAAAAAACCCCTCCTTTGGATCAGTGATGAACAACTTGCTGAAATCGAAGATAAATCTGCCACATTACTCTTAGATTGCTTTCGATCTAGCAGATTGGGAAGCTTTATATGATATTAGTAAACTACTCGATGCTCATGCAGTAACGCCCAGACAGTATTAGGACAGAAATTTCGTTGGAACCGTAAATGAATAACAACTAGTTAATCAATTCAAATTGGGATTTATGTCGCAAGGATAAGTGATTACACACCAATGATGGTAGTGTATTTACTTCAGTAAAGATTACTCCTAATTCGAGGGCGTGAAGAAAAGTAGTGCCTCCGAATTTTTTATGTGACAACTGTTAAAGCTATTTAAATATACACTATTAACATTCTACATCTTTATTCTTCATATCTAGATATTTGCAGCTTTCTGCCGCTAGAGAACACCAAACTGTCGTGTGTAACATGGCTGTGTGCAACGTAACTATGTCGGCGTGTGAAGAACACGTTACCGTAATCGAGTTTCAAATTCGAAGACTTCGTTCCCACACGAAACACCCTCTCCTTCACCATGACAATTCTAGACCTAGACCACACACGAGCGTTGCGACACCTGCAGTAATCCGACGCCTTCGGTTCGCTATCATCCATCATCCTCCATAAGTTGACAGCTTGGCCTCAAATGGTTTTAATCCGTTTCCAAAACTTAAAGAACACCTTCGAGAACTTCACTTTGATGGTGATGAAGCGGTGCAAGCAGAGGTGAGGTTGTAGTCTCGTCAAAAAAGCAAACAATCTATAGTGACGTTATCAACAAAGATGGTCCCTCGTTGGGAGAAATCTGTTCGTCGTCAGGGTGAATAAGTTGAGAAATACATATGTAGACATGTAAAATAAGGGTGTAGAATGTTAATAACGTTTGTTTTATTTAAAAGGCTTTAAGAGTTTCACGTAAAAACTTCCGAGGGCTTACTTATTGGCGCGCCATCGTATATGGTGAGGTCATAATGGATTCCGGATGTGAAATAATCAGGCCTAAGGCGCTGCAATCATGGACTTTGCTGCTGATCCCGGCGGAGGTTCTAGTCCTCCCTCGGGAATGGGTGTGTGTGTTTGTCCTTAGGACAATTTAGGTGAAGTAGTGTGTAAGCTTGGGGACTGATGACCTTAACAGTTAAGTCCCTTAAGATTTCACACACATTTGAACATTTCTTTTTGTGAAATAATCTTAGCATTATAGGTGGGTCAAGCAAGGTAATCGGATGCTTTTATATACAATCTGCATCAGGAACTGTAATGGTAGAGCCCTCCAGGGTGAAATTGTAGGATATCGTAAGTTTTCTGATCATGCAATCGTAATAGGAAGATACTTCAATCTTCCAGCTGTGGAATGAAGCAATGATGCTATCAAATCTGATTCCAAAAACAGTGATTCGTGCGACGTTATCCTGAATGTCCTGGCCGAAAATTACTTTAGAAACATAGAGAATCAACTCGGGAGGGTAACGTCTTGCAATGAGAATTCCTGAACTTCTCAAATCAGTTAACGTAGCAGAGGACTTCAATGATTATAAGTCATGAACGACTTTGGATGTTACAAGGAATGTTAAGAAAGGTACGAAAATATTTTCTTTTAACAGGAGCGGAAGCATGCATATTATGTGGTATCTAAAAATCCAACATCAAGAATTCACTTTCGAGGATGAAGATATGGAGCAAAAATGGAAAAAAATTCAAACACTCAATTCGTATTGGGCATGTATGTGCTCAACAAAGGTCTTAAGGGATGGGAAAGACCCACCGTGGCTTAACAGTTGCTGCAAAATCAGAGAGATATTCAGCAGAAATTTATGCAAAGCCAAAGCCTAGCGGACAAAACAACATTTGAACGAGGACAAATTATTCGTAAGGAGGGTAATGAGAGAAGCGGTAAATGAACCTGAAAGGAAAATTTTTCCAGGCGATCTTATTAAAACCTTGATGAAATTTAGGTTTTATTTAAAGTCAGTAAGCGCTTCGAAATAATCTGTTCAATCGTTCAGTGACCATACTGGCTCCGAAACGGAAGACCATGGAGAGAAGAGCGAAATACTGAATTCGGTCATCCAAATTCTTTCACCGAAGAAGATTTTAACGCAGTTCCTCCTTTCCGTCATCACCCGAACCCTAAATAGCAGATACTGAGATAAGTGATCGCGGAATAGAAAAGAAACTATCATCACTAAATAGTGGAGGGGCATCTGGACCGCATCAGGTACCTGTGAGATTTTACAGAGTTCATGCGAAAGACCTAGATCACTTTGTAACACTATCACGAGGGTTTAATGCAGCCCATTAAAATTAACCTCTGTTTAATAGTATTTTTCCCACACAAGGGATGCCAAGTGTAGCACTATCACATGAGGGCTACAAAAGCACTTGTTCAAAATGTAGTCTCCAGCTTCAGTCACACATCCACGCACAGGGATGCCAAGTATGACACTATTACAGCAGACTGGGAATGAATGTTCGAAATACCGTCTGCTAAAATAAGTACACAGAGACACACAATGATGCTAGGAGTGATTTACATATGAAAGACTGGTGCGTCTGCCCCTCACTTCTCGTAACTGGATTGTAGCCAATTTGCTTACCTCGCGTCTTGTAGATGTTGTCCCAATTGCTTTCTTCTCTCTGTGTCGCGAGCTCTAACGCTTATGCAATAAACAGTGCATAATAATGTAGCAGGTGGGTAGGTTTAAATTGTTAAGCGTAATGAGAATCGTAAAATGTTAGAATACCAACTAATTTTGTTTTATTTAGCTAATTACAAAATTGGTAAAACATTTTCTGGAGCCAGTCTATCGTTAATATTCATAACAATATTCCCAGACGTTACTCATAAGTTCCCGAGCTCCACGAAAGTTACAAAGGATATAATATAGCACAAATATGTTTTACGAGGCAGCTTCCACAATTAATCCAGTCCTTATGCGGAGTTGCACTTCATACGCGGAGTTGTACTTCATACACTAGCTTACGTATTTCCATCTCGAAACCCAATCGTACATTGCCTTGGATTAACACGACATCGCAAAAGTACGTCATGTGAGGCATTTTCCAAGAAACTATTCCGTCTTTATATGAGATGAGATTTTATACACGGATTCATGTACTACCTCCTACGAAACAGGTCGTAGACTAGTAGTGAGCTATCTTAGCAGGCCTCCCCGTTCAGGGTGCGTTTGTGACTGGCCCATCATTTCTATCGATAAGCACTGACAGCTAGTAAAATTTGCAATTAGCATTTCCTGATGAAATGGATGATATTGAAATCATTTTTAACACGTTCTCAGTACAAGTAACGTCATAAACAAGTAACGTATATTAACACGTAAACAGTAACTATAAATAATGAGCCGGCCGCGGTGGTCGAGTGGTTCTAGGCGCTTCAGTCCGGAACCGCGTGACTGCTACTGTCGCAGGTTCGAATCCTGCCTCGGGCATGGATGTGTGTGATGTCCTTAGCTTAGTTAGGTTTAAGTAATTCTAAGTTCTATGGGACTGATGACCTCAGAAGTTATGTCCCATAGTGCTCAGAGCCATTTGAACTATTTTTTTTTTTTTCAAATAATGAAAGATTCGCTACTTGGCACTCCGCACTGTACAGCGAGTCCAAAAATTATTCTTCTAGCTGCATATCTTTTAGAAAACAAAGTTTGTGTAACATGAAAAGAAATGTATATTAAATCTAAAGAGTCAGTCATGCAAGAAGTACCTCGGTAAGTCATTTTTGTTGAAAAGCAAGCCAAGAAATCCATCCAGATCGACAGCAGGGTTAACAAAATACAAAATGTGGTACAAGAGCTAGTTCATAAAGCATTCTTCCACCATCTGAACATGTCGAAATTCTACGCGCAGTGATTAAACTATAACGCTGACCCACGGCACACACTAAAGTCAACCGTGTGCGGTCCCACTCTGTCGCCTGTTGTGGTTCTGAACGGCGGTGATGCACTGCAATTAGCGCAATGGGCCGTAAGGGTAGTGAGACGACGCTGATCGAAAGGAAACTTATTCTGCGCTTACATAATGAGTGCAAACCATCTTATGAGATTACTAAAGTAGTCGGTAGACTTAGATCGACGATTCAGTCGATAATAGTTCGATTTTGGGTAGCAAAATCATTAAGAAATCAATCACGTACCGGACGCCCTCACACTTTGACTGATGCAGACGTGAGATTTGTCATGAGGGAAATGAAGAAGAAACCTAGAATCAGCGCTCCTAAGTTGGCTGGGGAGTTAGAGTCTAGGGGAAAGAAGGTATGTGCCAACACAATCAGAAACACCTTCAAAACGTATGGGCATCACGGCCGGGTAGCGCGTGAGAAATTTTGGATCAGTAAACAGAATCGAAAGAAACGTCTTCATTTTGCGATGGAACATAGATTCAAAAAGAAAGACTTCTGGAATAGAGTAATATTTTCTGATGAGAGTAAATATAACGTATTCGGGTCGGATGGCAGGCAAATGGTGTGGCGTAAGAAGAATGCGAAGATGTTGCCACGCAATCTTGTGTCAACAGTTAAGCACACCCTGATGGTGTGGGGCTGTATGAGTGCTGCAGGTGTTGGAAAATTACATTTCATGGAAGGTACAATGGATCACCATATGCATATCAACTTTGTAAAGGACCATCTGTAGCCTAGCGCTGAAAAATTAGGTCTGCAAGACAATTACATTTTTCAACAAGATAGCGACCCAAAGCATATGGCTCTAAATATAATGCTGTGGCTCCTGTACAATACCCCAAAACAACTTAACACGCCTCCTCAGAGCCCAGACATTAAACCTATTCAACACCTTTGGAAAGTATTGGAAGATAGCACCAGGAGAAGACACATTTCTAACAAGAGACAACTAAAAGAAGGATTTCAAGATGAATGGGATTAAATTCCAGCCTCTCTGACGGCAAACTTGGTCAAGTCGATACCCAGACGACTACAAGCGGTAACAGCTGCAAAGGGAAACCCCACTAAATATTAATTTTTATAGTTGAAATCATATTTTCAGATAGTAAATTTAAAAAAAAAGAGTGGACGAATACTTCTTGAAGCAGCCCTTGAATAAATTCTCCATTTTGTCGGATTTTTTTATCGCTATGGATGTATTTATTTCCCTGTCCATCAATAAAAATGACTTACCAAGGTTCGTTGCATATGACTGGATGTTCACATTTTATGTTACCCTCCTTTCACGTGACGTATACTTAGTTTAAAAAAAAAAATTACAACTAGACGAATACTTTCTGGACTCACTGTAAGTGAATACCCACTGTCTTCCTCTCTTCCAGTACGATGCAGCTATTGCTCGCCCGGCCGTTCACACGCTATGTGATTATGTGGCGCGTCGTTCGACGAGTCTGTCTCGTCATCCTACCTGCTTGCTAGACTCTCGTAGCCAAATCCTCCTATCCTATACATTATAACATAGCAACAAAAATGTAATAAACGCGGGCAGGAATGTGGCATAAACGCCGCACCTGAAAGCAGCAATTTACATTAGGTTGTTAAGGCAACGAATGGTACGCAGCGACTGCTAAAAGCGCAAGACATTCCCATTTTCAAGATGGGTTGCAGGACAGATTCATGTAAGTTTAGGCCTATATCGATGACGTCGGTCTGTTGAAGATTTAGAGAGTATGTTTCATGCTCACATATTGTGTTTCTTTTAAGGATGAAAATTTTCACTTTAAAAATTAAGAAAAATTCCGCAAACAGAGATATGGTGAAATTCAGTTCACTCTGTTGGTCCAAGAGAGACAAAAGGCAATAGACATTGGTGTCTAGAATGACACTGGCTTTCTTAACATCCATTTTGGTTCCATGCTGTCGTGTAATGAATAAAATGTAAGTGAACTCAATATCTGACTTGCTTCTTTTTTTTCTTTTTTTAAATGAAGAGTTCCCACAAACCAGGACGCAGCATGTCATTCTTAAGATGGAGAAATCTTCAAACGTGAAAGTAGTTGTATGCAATGAAGCAGGAATATTGGGTAATTGTAGCGAAATGAAGGAATTCTTACAGAATATCAATGCTTGGTGCCACGATTGACAGTGGACTCTCAGCGTGAAAAAATGTATCATATTACACTATGCGATCAAAAGTATCCGGACACCTGGCTGAAAATGACTTACAAGTTAGCGGCGCCCTCCATCGGTAATGCTGAAAATCAGTCTGGTGTTGGCCCATCCTTAGCCTTGATGACAGCTTCCACTCTCGCAGGCATAAGGTCAACCAGGTGCTGGAACGTTTCTTGGGGAACGGCAGCCCATTCTTCACGGAGTGATGCACTGAGGAGAGGTACCGATGTCGGTCGGTGAGGCCTGGCACGAAGTCGTCGTTCCAAAACATCCCAAAGGTGTTCTACAGGATTCAGATCAGGACTCTGCGCAGGCCAGTCCATTACAGGGATTTTACTGTCGTGTAACCACTCCGCCACAGGCCGTGCATTATGAACAGGTGCTCGATCGTGTTGAAAGATACAGTCGCCATCCCCGAATTGCTCTTCAACAGTGGGAAGCAAGAAGGTGCTTAAAACATAAATGTAGGCCTGTGCTGTGATAGTGCCACGCAAAACAACAAGAGGTGCAAGCCCCCTCCATGAAAAACAGAACCACACCACAACACCAGCGCCTCCGAATTTTACTGTTGGCAGTACACACGCTGGCAGATGATGTTTACCGGGCATTCGCCATACCCACACCCTGCCATCGGATACCCACATTGTGTACCGTGATTCGTCACTTTACACAACGTTTGTCCACTGTTCAGTCGTCCAATGTTTTCGCTCCTTACACCAAGCGAGGCGACGTTTGGCATTTACCGGCATGATGTGTGGCTTATGAGCAGCCGCTCGACCATGAACTCCCAAGTTTTCTCACCTCCTGCCTATCTGTCATAGTACTTGAAGTGGCTCCTGATGCAGTTTGGAATAACCGTGTGATGGTCTGGATAGACGTCTGCCTATTACACATTACTACCCTCTTCAACTGTCGGCGGTCTCTGTCAATCAACAGTCGACGTCGGCCTGTGCGCTTTTGTGCTGCACGTGTCCCTTCACGTTTCAGCTCCACTATCACATTGGAATCAGTGGACCTAGTGATGTTTAGGAGTGTGGAAATCTCGCGAACAGACGTATGACACAAGTGACACCTCTCACACGATGTCTAATGACTACTGAGGTCGTTGATATGGAGTACTTGGCAGTAGGTTGCAGCACAATACACCTAATTTCAAAAATGGCTCTGAGCACTATGGGACGCAACTTCTGAGGTCATTAGTTCCCTAGAACTTAGAACTAGTTAAACCTAACTAACCTGAGGACAGCACACACATCCATGCCCGAGGCAGGATTCGAACTTGCGACCGTAGCGGTCTGGCGGTTCCAGACTGCAGCGCCTAGAACCACACGGCCACTTCGGCCGGCACACCTAATATAAAAAACGTTTGTTTTTGGGGGTGTCCGGATACTTTTGATCACGTAATGTATATTCAGAAGGCGGAAAGCACAGTTTGGTAACACGAAAGCTGAACAAGATCTTGCAGCAGCCACATGTCTTAAATATCCGGGAGTATGCTTACAGATAAAATGATTCAAATGGCTCTGAGCACTATGGGACTTAACATCTGTGGTCATCAGTCCCCTAGAACTTAGAACTGCTTAAACCTAACTAACCTAAGGACATCACACACATCCATGCCCGAGGCAGGATTCGAACCTGCTACCGTAGCGATCACGCGGTTCCAGACTGAAGTGCCTAGAACCGCACGGCAACACCGGCCGGCTTGCTTACAGATAAATTGGAAGTGGAACAGCCATATAAAACTAATCCTGGGAATGTAAGATGTCATACTGAGATTGGCTGAATTTCCGTTTTATGTATAGTCAGCTCATAAAGGAAGCTGCGTGCAAAATTCTAGATAGACCGATACCTGAGATTGCTTTGCAGTCTGCTGCCCTTACTAGGTGATAATGACTGACGAAAAGGAGAAAATCTAAAGGAAAGAAGGACAAACCTATCGGCAGACTCTACAATAGATGCATCGTGCGTCGTGGTGTGGTTTACCGTTGAAATTGAGAGACCGTCCTCTACCAGTTGATTCACCCAATATAAAGTTTCTTTGTATGTTTAACCAGAGAAAGGAACATTAAGGGAAAATAAGATACCCTGTGCCTCAAAATTCTGAATCGCTTTACTTTCCTTGGTAGTAATACGGATTTTTTTCTTAAACAATAATAATTATATAATGTAACAAATTTTTCTCTCTCAATGTGTATTTTCTCTCAATACACTGTTTCAAAATTAAAACTGGTTTTCTTTGATCAGTTCAATCTTTTTAGGTGTGTGACCATTATGCCCTACGCTGGGACTGGGTGAGTGAGCTGTACGGAAGATTGCCCGCGTGTGTGTGTTTGTGTGTGTGTGTGTGTGTGTGTGTGTGTGTGTGTGTGTATTGCCGTACGGGCACAATGCACACTCAGCTCGCATTCTCTTACTTGCGAACGAGACCGAAGGCTGTCGATAATAAAATATCACCAGCTGCCGCTCGAATTTGCAGTCACGTTAGTATTCTCTGCATGTCGTAATTACACTAATGAGCTAAAACATCATGACCACCTGCTGAAAAGCTTGTTTGTCCGTCTGATTCTGCGTATCAGGTATCAGACAGTTTGTTAGTAGGTTTGTGGAGGTATGTGGCATTATATATATAAAATATTATTGAGAAGTGTTAAGTTCTATTTTCTCCTCGTTGCTTATCAACGCAACAATATGAGGTTTTTGAACAATCATTACAGGAGCTCAGTCTGTTGCAGTCAACCAAAGTTTTTTTCAACGAAAATGATATTTGTCAATAATATATTCTAAACAAAATAAAAAATGTCATCGGCCTTAGCTGTATCGTGAATTGGCACTAAATCAAGGCGTTCCTCCAATAAGGTGAACACAGAGTCAAAACCTCTCACATATATCTCAGCCTGAGCAACACCCGTTAAAACACAGCTTTCATCCAGAGCCAAAGAGAAGAAAAAGCAAATCCTTTGTTAGATCTTGCAGTTGCATTTCCACGTCGTTTGCCATTCCTTCGATGCGGCTGCAAACTATGATTCGCGCAAGAGGAGCTATTTCCAAAACCGGAACAGTCTCTTACACTCTTTAACAAATTCTCCATCGCTGAAGGGGTGCTTTAAGAGCTATGTGGTAGCTCACTCTCAGTGCACCATGGTTGTGGATGACGTGGTTCTCTTCCTGTTGATACGTTACAAGGAGGAGCATATATTGCTTTATAAATAACAGTAACATTTTCAAGAAATGGCATATATCTATATGAACTTTCGTCTTTCTCTCTTTGCTGGTTCAGCTCGAGTAGTTTTGCCTTCCTTTCGTAGAATGCGAAGTGATCACGAATTTCATAAAAAGGGGTATATAATGTCGCTTCACACTGCGCTTCTTCCACGCCGATAAAACAGCGTTACAAAACAGATACTGATGGCCGGTTTCAGTTTAACTGAAATTTAATTTTCTTCCCCCTGTGGGTTAAGGCGTAGGGGTTCGATGGATTATCGTTTTGAGGACCGTAACTCCTCCGCAGCCAAGCCATTCTTCTCTCACTGATTTTGTCTTACCACGAACGCCACAGACTTCAATAGGGACAAAGGTAACGATACGAAGCAAACAGGGCCGTCTTGCAGCGCGCGAATCGGAAACAAACAGCTGATGTTAGCAAAGCAGAGGGGGAACTGTTGGCTCACAGCGTCTGCCGGCATGTGGTGTGGCAAATCACTAGCTCCAGTGCTCGCTATAGCGCATCTGCCCATCCCTGCCACGCATTCGGGGGGACGACGGTTCAATCCCGCGACCGGCCGTCTTGATTTGGGTTTTCCGTGATTTTCTTAAATCACTCCAGACAAATGCCGGGATGGTTCCTTCGAAAGGGCACGGCCGACTTCCTTCCCCGTCCTTCCCTAATCCGATGAGACCGATGATCTCGCTGTTTATTATCTTCCCCCAAACAAACCGACCCAACGCCAACCCATCCCCGCCTTATGCCGTGTGGCACAATGGCCACTCGTGTATTTTTCAGATATTTGATTATTTGGCTGCTTTTCTTTTGTCCAACGAAAATAAAAAAAAATCAGGTGGGTTAGAGGATAGTCTAAAATACAGCCCGTGATTTTGGAGCTTTTATATCGACTGCAACTTAGCTAATAAATTCGCTAGACCTTAGGACGACCGTTATGCCTGCAACGTTTCATGCCTCAAAAACTCAGTGGAATATGCGTCTGCTGCTGATTGCATTCTATCTCAACAACTCCACAGACGGCAGAAATACCGTCTGTTTTGTGACTTTTTCCCATGGACACAGTACGATAAGACTTCAGAAAGTGTGTAACTCATTAGTATCGCCAGCCACTTAAGTTTTATTGAATGCAGCACTACACGTCAAAGTGACACAGATACATGACACTATTGCTGAACAAAGTGACCAAGATTCTGTAAAATACACTCTAATCATTCTACCTATCATTCATGACCTCGACGATGGAAATCCGCTCCTTGATCACAGAGTCATTTGAGAGCCGCTGTGCAGAGCAGTACTAGGCGCTTCAGTCTGGAACCGCGCGACCGCTACGGTCACAGGTTCGAATCCTGCCTCAGGCATGGATGTGTGTGATGTACTTAGGTTAGTTAGGTTTAAGTAGTTCTAAGCTAGGGGACTGATGACCTCCGATGTTAAATCCCATAGTGCTCAGAGCCATTTTTAGACACGCTTTGTGATACGTCCTCATCGTTGAAAAACCACTTCCCCCCTCCCCCGTCCCACCTCCCCCCCCCCCCTTCCCGCCCAAAAAAGGAAACGTTCTTTCAACTTGCCGGAAAGATGGAGAGTGCATGGTGCAATATCTGGACTTTACGGCGGATCAGCATCGTCCACGTCTGTGTGGCCTTGTACAAATAGTAGGCATTTTTTGGCTACGGTTGCTCTCGAAGATGCAATTGGTTCATATTCCGCCAGAATTTCTCGGTGAATCTGCCCGAAATATGAACGTTTTGTGTACAAGAATCGTACTGTCCCACGTACTTCGAAGTACGTTTAAAGTTGCTGCGCCATTTCATTCGGACTCAATGATGCACGTGTCTTATCGGTAACGCAGCATGAAATATTGAACAAATATTGCCTTCTAACAATGCGTCTACCATGTTTCGCGATGGTCTTAGTATGTAGATGGTGGCATCAACAAATGTACCACATGATCGTTAGTGCACGTGAGAAACATGTGGATTGCTGTAGACACCTCAGCCATAGGTTTCCAACAAGAATCGAGTTAACCGCATCCACCTGTGATGATTATGGTTCTCCATTTTCTACCCATCTTGATTTGCGTTTTCTCCCTTCAATCTCTTAATCTGTTGACTTCATTGGGAATCCACCCTCGATCTAGTATTCCAAAACTGTTACTTCTGACATCTTTAGATTGTATACTTCTATTACCAATGAACAAACTATTCACAGGATTGATAAAATTAAAACAGGATACCGAAAAATGTTATTTGTTGCCGCATATGTACTCTGATGAACCAAACATTGTGAGCACCTGCTTAATGGCTTGTTGGTCCGTCTTTGGAACGAAATATATCACTGATTCTGTATGTCAGGCCCTGTAGCCACCTAATCAGATTCGGACAGATTCCGAAATCCCATCACTGGATCTGAAATTGTACACCAATAACAGTTGATGCATCTCGCCCACCTGGCGCGAAGTAACATCTCTCGAAACTCATTAAAAACAAAAGCAGAAATATAGCTGAAAGTTCTTTTAGTGTAAGATACACAAAAGATACATTCGAGATTTCCGTGGAAGAAAACTGACTTTATTAGTTCAAACTAAACGTCGTCAAGTCCATTACTTATATCAAATACCACATCTAGCTAACTAATGACACCACAAGTCTACCTACCAGCTTTCTGCACCCTTCAAAAATCGTTGCCTCGTTTGTAGAAATCTGAAAACCGCTGAGCACTCCACAGCTGACCAAGAGAAACGTCCCAGTAATCTCTTAGTTTTTCGTACTGGAAGAAATACTTCGTGAATCACGGTGGATCATTTCTTTCATTGCATATCTAAAGACCTGTATTTTAAAGCACATCGTATAGTTTGCAGTTTTTTGTGTTTTAAACGTAATCTGTTCCATATTACAACGAAATATTGATTTTAAAGTAAGCATAACGAGTTTCAAATAATTAAAATAATTAAAGGAAACGAAGAAGCTAAGTAAAAATGTTAGTAATTTTGAAGATATTTCTCGGTTTTCTTTACTGGGTGGAGAACTGCTGGCTTGCAGTACGCACACGAAGCCACTACTAGATTAGTGGAGTATGGGTGGCGTGCACATGTGATCTTTCCAAGCCGTTTGATTGTCTTGATCATATTACTATCTTAGATAAACTAAGGGTCGTACTGAATAATTCAAGCAACGTCGGAGGGTTAGGAAATTTTAGTGACTGGGGATAAGTCACAAAGGGAGCCCCACAGGGTTGAATTTGGGGTCCACTCCTATTCTTTATTTACGTGGATAACCTCCCACTTAAGGGGAGTGGGAACGCCCTATCCTGACAATGTTAAATTTAGTGACTTGGCTTCCATTTATTTCAGAAATCACTGTAGCCATGACATGAAACTCTTACAGGACATTAAACTGTATATTCTGAGTCTACTGAACTACAATAATTGAATTTCAGCCACTACTTTAGGAAATACAATTTTTTAATTACACAGTTAAAATTTTGTGAACTTTTTTGTACGTTATCCTAAATAATTTTAATTATACATAACATTATGTTCTTCTTTTAGTTCAGTAGGCTCAGAATATGTATGTCATTACTCCCTGAAAATTTTAATACTCTACTCGAAGTAGTTTCTGAGGTTTAGGGAAAAATGCAACAGAAAATGTACATTTTCAGGAACCGCTTCTAAAGTTTCAAAAGACTGTAACTCACTTAATATACGCTTAATTTTTATTTTTTATTTTTAGTCACTCAGAAGCACCCTGCACCATACTGTATAACATCCTCTTGATTTTTTCCAAGTTTTTTATTCTTTTCTTCTTTCTGGACACCTTTGAGGCAAATTGTACTGCCTACACCGCTATATCAATGCGAACCTTGTCAATAAAAAAAATGGCTCTGAGTACTATGGGACTTAACATCTGAGGTCATCAGTCCCCTAGAACTTAGAACTACTTAAATCTAACTAACCTAAGAACATCACACACATCCATGCCCGAGGCAGGAGCAGTCGCACGGTTCCAGACTGAAGCGCCTAGAACCGCTGGGCCACCGCGGCCGGCGAACCTTGTCAATCCGTTTACGTTCTCTGATGCAGTTTGCTCCAGGATTAATTCCCATATGCTGTAGCACTATCACCCTACCTATGTTGCCATCATGATAAGCAATACCAACATCACTGACCCCCCACTCAAGTGTCTTCACTCCAACAAAAACGTTTTTGATAAGCGAGGCCATATAAGATTATTGAACGACTCATTGGGATTTTGAGTCTGACCTTGCAGACACTTCTTCAGTATTTCAGGATTTACCATGTCTCTGTAAATAGGTTTTATGATAGCCATGACTGCTGCTGGAATGGAATGTTTATGGCAGTGTGAACTGTTTGAGTACTGGACATTGCCGTAATTGCACCATGAATCAGGTCTAGGAGGGCAAAGTTGGTGTACTGGTTTTTCATCAGTTGCCAGTGTGTTGAAATCGGTAGCCCATACTGCCTGCTTCATTTTCAACAAATGCTCAGTATTATTTCTAATGGCCGTCCTATAATACTGCCATAGTTTAGCAATCATTTTGGCTGTCAGCCTGCCTCTTATGGTTTTACCATCAGAAATTTTCTTTTCTCTCAAACTTTGTTTCAACTTCCTCAGCCTGGTGCACATACTCTTTGAGCATGACCAACACATTACACTTTTGTGATAATCTTCTCACCATAACGCTGAGCGGCTGCGACACTGTTATATGCTTTTGAGTCTCCATCACCTGAGTACTTATTGTAGCACACTCCCTTTTCGTTCGCAGATCGACTAAAAATTTCAATAGCTGCAGAGGCCTCCATACCACCACTTGTTCCTTCATAATTTCTGTCACAGATATGCCCTTATTCATTCCCTGATTTACACTTATAACAATGTTTGGTTAAAATCTAGAGATCTATTACCTTTCCAGTATCCACAATGGTCACCGTAGCAACAGAATTCTTAGAACTGTAGCCGTACTTCTGACAAGTGCCTTCAAAAGCTACTGGTACGTCAGTCATACCATCATTTATTTCAACAGCTTCGTTTGCAGCACCCTTCATTGACTCACATGCAACAAATTCCACAGCAGTTCCAATAAATCCTGCATACTTGTCGATTTTACTAGGTGGGTGTGGCATATTCATCACAGCACACATTGTTTCTGCTGCATTGTGTCCCTTGCCAATAGCTCTTAACCCATAAAATCACCTAACATTTACTTCCAAATAATTATCTTTATACTTATCAGAAAGCCAAAATGAATGAATATATTTACAACTGGCACAATTAATGATAAGTTTCCTGGCTAGTCCATTTAATACCTCACTGTCTTCATGTGAACTAACTCGCCCTCCACATATTATACAACACACACATTCACCTAACACCCTTGTTGGGATATGTAAATCTATCAGAATATTACCTAACTTACCTTTAGTTTTGAGAAAACTGTATATCATAACTTTTTTTTTTTAATCTCCGTAGCAATAGTGGGTGTTTCTCTAGCTGCTGACGATCTTGCCTGTATTTCATTGTCTCTAACTTCACATGCCACATGTTGAACACAAAGTTTATTCGAAAATCTGTTACCATGAAACTCACGCTTCTTAAAAACACTGCGTTTTGGAGCCATACATCACTTTTTGAGAGTTTTACCAATCTATTCTTTACTTTTCCTCGGAAAAACGTTAGTACGTTGACATACAACGCGTGCTTATACTATCAAACGATACGGTACTGTTTTTGACAGTGCTACCAAAACAAACACGCAATTTAATCTTTACAACACAGCAGTTCACAGCCTTCCACATAAAAAATTACCGATTTTATTAGATCTTGAAGTAATGCACGTAAAAATTTTAACATTTTCAACAGGTGTAGATTAGAATTAAAAAAAATAAAATAAAACACTTCCCGTGTTAGTTTATAAGTGCCATATGTATCATTTTATTCGGAAAACTGCAAATTTTATAATGAGATAAAAATCCGAAAATTTAAAAAAAAATGTTTTTTTCTGTTCTAACTCCACTTAACATTCAACGAGCAGAACTGTTACTTTCCACAGTCCCTTTAGGCAGAAATCAACAGAAGAGGTGGTAAATGGTATGTTCCAAAGAATTATAAAATGGTTCTCAGAAAATGGCGTGTCTCTAACTTTTGAAAATGACACTATATTCTGTTCTGTACAACAAATAGTCATACCAACAACTGATGTAGTCCATGAGCACGAGTCGATAAATAGAGTAGAATGCTCCAAAATTTTGCATGTACATCTTAAACAATTAAGTTCAGGTGCTTTTGCTCTTCATACAATTGCCGAGCTTGGAAACAAATGAATAAACATCATGACATATTTTGCATATTTCCACTCATGAATATCTTATGGGATCATTTTACAGAGTAACTCATCACTTAGAAAGGAAGCATTCATTGCAGTAAGAGTAATAGGTGATGTTCACTCACGGACGTCATGCAGGTGCCTCTTCAATGAGTCAGGCATTTTAACTGCGCAGTCACAATATATATAATCGGTAAAGAAATTCATTATAAATAATCCATCACTATTTGAAAAGAGCAGTCATGCCTGTGCTTACAACACTAAAGGAAAGAATGACCCTTGTTACCGATCCTTAACGCTGCCAGTAACTCAGAAAGGAGTCAGGTATGCAGCAACAAATATCTTTGATCATTTGCCCAATAACAAAAAATGCCTAACAGATAGTTCAGCCAGTTTTAGATCTAGCTTAAAACATTTCTTCTGGACAACTTCCTGCATTTCATTAACGAATTTCTACTTAAAAATCGGTAGTCACAAGGAAACAAACATTGTTTTTAAGTGTGGTTGCATGAATAGGACTAAAACAATAATATTTTCATTAATGTCAACACTAATAATTTATATATACAGTAAACTGACTCCTTCCACATAATTTCGATAAAAGAATCGTTCAAATCATCTATGGAACATGTAACTATCTAACACGTGTTTTCTTTCTTATATGATAGAGAACTCACACCACAGTCTCTGTAAGGTATGTTTAAATTTTCGACAGGGGAGTATACTGTCCCCATCAAAGAATGTAGCGCGCTTTATGGCATGTAGGAGAAAGATTTTGTTAACATACACTGCGGTGACAGAAGTCATGGGATATCTCCCAGTATCATATTGGACCTCCTTTTCCCTAGCGTAGTGCAGCAACTGAAAATGGCATCACGGACTCAACAAGCCGTTGGAAGTAAACTACAGAAATATTGAGCCATGCTATCTCTATAGCCGTCCATAATCGTAAAAGTATTGCCGGTGCAGGAATTCGTACACTAACTAACCGCACGATGATGTCCGCTAAATATTCGATGGGATTCATGCTGAGAGATCTGGGTGGCCAAATCAGTCGCTCGAATTATCGAGAATTGTGGCCCAGTAATACGGGGCATCGTTGTTTGGGAACATGAAGTCCGGTCCCCAAGTGGCCGTAAATAACCATTTCCAATGAATGATCGGTTCAATTGGACGAGAGGAGCCAGTCCATTCAATGTAAACACAGCCCACACTATTATGGAGTAACCAACAGTTTGCACAGTGCCTTGCTAACAACTTGGGTTTATGGCTTCTTGGGGTCTTCGCCACACTCGAACCCTAACAATAGCTCTTACCAGCAGACATCGGGACTCACTTGATCAGACCACGGTTTTCCAGTCGTCTAGAGTACAGCCGATATAGTCACGAGCGCAAGAGAGGCTCTGTAAAAGTGCATATCGCTATCCCAAGACTTCCGTCACTTCACTGTAGTATTATTTAACTACAGGAGCGTCTATGGAGATCTTTCAGAACCATTATCGCTTACGAAAGGTAAAAATGCCCACTTGGGGATAGGGACAGGCAGCTGACTGAAATGAGATGTTAAGGTCAATGAATTTCTGAATTCTGACTGCAAAGTGTATTGCAAATATACGCGGAATGCCGGTGGTGGATGTGTCATCATAGCCGTAAAATACAACGACGCCTAGTAAAGTTAGCACAGATTACGAATCAGAAATAGTTTGGGCGAGGATAAGCATGAAAAACATGGCCAGTGGATGCTTCTATAGACCCCCTGCCTAAGCAGTTCTACTGGCGGAACATTTGAGGGAAAACTTGGGAAACATTTCATATATGGTTCCCGGCCATGTTCTCGTCTTGAGTGGACGTTTCAAATTACCAGCAACAGATTAGGGAACCCATGTGGTTACGGCGGTTAGTATAGACAGATAATCACTAGAAACTGCTCTAAAGGCCGTATCCTAAGATTATTTTGAGCAAGTATTCAGAGTTTAGACTCGTGCAGTAATATAGATCCTTTGGTCACCAGCAGGCCCGAACGTTTCGGCGCAGTTAGCGGAGAATAGGGAATCAGTGATCATGTGGCCATTAAAGCATCAGTGAGTGTGGCTGCAAATTGGAATGTAAAGAAAGTTAAGAAGACAGTTCAGCTTACTAAGAGTGACAAGAAACTGCTTTCAAATTACCTGAGCGAACAACAAGAAAATATCATCTCCAGCACTGTCAATGTTGAGCATCAGTGGATAGAGTTCAAGAGTATTGTACAACACACTTTAAGCAGACATGTACCGAGCAAAGTTATGAGGAATGGGAAAGACAGGCAGTGTTTTGACAGCCGTGTTAGGAAAGTGTTATGAAAGCAAGGATATCTTCACTCTATAATTTTACCTAGTGCAACCTCACAGACAAAAAGAAAGTGAACATAGCCAAAATTAGCGTAAGGAGAGCCATGCGTGAAGCGTTCGACGAATTCGAAAGTAAAACTCTACCTACCGGCTTGACAGAAAGCCCTAATCAATAAACCGATTGAAGTTCAAATGGTTCAAATGGCTCTGAGCGCTATGGAACTTAACATCTAAGGTCATCAGTCCCCGAGACTTAGAACTACTTAATCCTAACTAACCTAAGGATATCACACACATCTATGCCCGAGGCAGGATTTTAACCTGCGACCATTTCAGCAGCGTGGTTTCGGACTGAAGCGTCTAGAACCGTTCGGCCACAGCGGCCGGCTAAACCGATCGAAGCTATACGTCCAAACACTTTGGGACAATAATAGCATCGACACGGAGGATGACAGAGAGAAGGCTGAAATACTAACTGTCCTTTTCCAGAACTGTTTCACTGAGGAAGATCACAGTGTAGTTCATCTTTGAAGTGAAAATGAGAGATATCCAAAGGAGTGAAAAGTAACTGAAAATATGAAACTGAGGAAAGACCACTGGGCCTGACGGGATACCAAAACTATTCTATATAGGCTACGTAAAAGAACTTCCTCCTCTTCCAGCGACAATGTAGCCTCGATGGTTGGAGGAGTGGGGAATTCCGAATGACAGGAAAATAGCACAAGAAGGGTCGTCGAACTCGAGCACACTACTTTAGGCATTTATCTCAGGCGTCGGTCTGTTGTAGAATTTTGGAAATACGTATTATGATGTTTATGGAGACAGAAAATCTCCTCTGCAGGAGTCAATATGAGTTCTGGAAAGAACTGTTGTGTGAAACCCAGCTAGCTCGGTCTGTCCACGACATCCAGAAACTACAAGATACAGACGCCTAGCTTGATGCTATGGAAGGCGTTCGTCACAGCTCTTCACAGACACCTTATGAACAAAATACAAGTTTAAAGTACATCAGGTATGCTGAGTAATTATATTGTTGAGTTACTAACAAACCGAAAACAGCATATGATTCACAACGAAGACAATTCCCCAGACATACAAATAACTTCGGGCGTACCACAAGGGAGTGCTCGGCTATTACTTTTCAATACACACACATAAAAAATATTACGGCACCTCAGTTCCGTGAGTTCCGGAACATAAACATCATTTCTGCCCTTTTTATTGTTCATGAAAACCACACATTACATGTTGTACCATCATACAGCGAGACCTTCAGAGGTGGTGGTCCAGATTGCTCTGCACACCGGTACCTCTAATACCCAGTAGCACGTCCCCTTGCACTGATGAATTGGCATACTATCCACAAGTTCATCAAGGTACTGTTAGTCCACATTGACCCACTCCTCATAGGCGATTTGGCATAGATTCCTTAGAGTGGTTGGTGGGTCACGTCGTCCATAAACAGCCCTTTTCAATCTATCCCAGGCAACGTCGATAGGGTTCATGTCTGCAGAACATGCTAGCCACTCTAGTCGAGCGATGTAGTTTTTCTGAAGGAAGTGACTGACAAGATGGGCGCGATGAGGGCGGGAATTGTCGTCCACGAAGACGAATGCCTCGCTAATATTCTGCCGATATGGTTGCACTGTCGGTCGGAGAAGGCATTCACGTATCGTACAGCAGTTACGGTGCCTTCCATGACCACCAGCGGCATACGTCGCCCCACATAATGCCACCCCAAAACAGCAGGGAACCTCCACCTTGTTGCACTCGCTGGACAGTGTGTCTAAGTCGTTCAGCAGCCTCAAAACACGTCTCCGATGATTTTCTGGTTGAAGCCTTCTGTATTATGGCGTGGTTTACTCTCAAAGTTCCGAGAGCGTACGTTCTGGGAAGAGTCAATACATATAATTCTTCCTCCTATGACCTATACATATCTCACGAAAACACCATGAAGATAAAATTAGTGAGATTGTAGCTCACACGAAGGCTTAACTCAATTGTTCGTCTTGCGGACCATTCGTGACTGGAACAGGAAAATGTGAAAGTGACAGTGGTAACAGAGTAGCCTCCACGAGATATTGCAAGTTGGCCTGCGGAGGAAAAAGGAAAAAACAACGGATAGATAAGAAGGTTGGCATCACCATGAGTGACTGGAAGGGAAAGATGTAACACCTATTTTCGACCTATTTTGTATCTGTATCGATATTTCTATGTCAGTCTGTAATGTTGCTTATGTATAATGTTGTATCTGTCATGGAAATTCTTTGGCTATATATACGTATTTCAGCTATGTGAATTTGAACGGTGTTGTTTAAACTGCGGTTGTGGATTTATATAACTACTGTAATTGTTGTTATATAATATACTGTAAATGGCTTGGTCCATAGTTAGGGAACGTCGTGTCGAATGTATAACATGTGGGGAAGTCCGCAGCTACGGAAGCAGCCTGGAGGAGTGGAAAAGGTGTGGTTGGCGTGCAAGTGTCAACTCGTCCTTTGTGACAGGTAAGGAGTCTGGGCTAAGCAGTGCTGTGGTTAACATCTCGCTTGCAGTAGCGGATCATTGTGGCACATATTCTTGGAGTTTTGAGGCCAGAGGAGCTTAAGAAGAATATTTATGGGCCGCGGATGTTGCATTTGATGATACTATTACCATACCATCGTTTTTGGACCTATGAAAATGTAATTCCGACTCCAAGAAGATCTTTAACAGGGCGAGGCGAATAGATCTGCCGTGACTGCATCACTGCCATGTTAACAGCATCTGCAAATCGCGCCACCAGTACCACCAGCCATCCACTAAATTGTTTATATTTGGCACCCTGTGAATGGACCAGGTATTTGTAAAACTTTGTTGATTTTAATAATAATCGCGCTGTTGCTAAAAGCTCTATCTTACACCCTTGATTATTCCAAATCACAAACCTGGACAGGAATACCATCCTAGTGAATTTAATTTCGAGTGTTGTAATTTATTATGGACAAATTTATTCGGCAGCTGTAAAAATAGCTGTGATTGCTTTCTGATGTGTGGAGTTATGATGTTTAAAGTTCACTCTTATAGATTGAGAAATACTCCACTTCCAGTGCATTTTTAAATCAATCTGCACTCATTTTCTTAAATAATTTGCCTTAATTGAATAAATGCCTCAAAATAGTAAGGTTGATATGAAGTGAAAAAGATTATTAATTGTTGCATTTATGCTCTTCTATCAGAATCACAAAGTTTTATCAATGTTTATTTCATGAGAAAGTGTTTGAACTTAAATTTAATGTTGTGTTGGCGTTAGCAAAGCCAACTATATTTTCAGTAGTTTGAAAGACTGCTTATCTAAGCACATTTGTTATTTAAAGAGTTATGGTTTGTTGTGCTTTGCTTGATTAATAATTATTGACGAGAATATTCACCAGTTGCCACACATATTTGTGTTGTTTTGTTAATGATCATATTTTTTTAGTACGGTAAACCAACTTAAATTGTGACTGGTTGTTGCTTTGCCCCATAAACATTCTATAAATCAATTACGAGTAAGCTATGCATTTAAAGATGTCACCGAATTCCGTGGCCCAAACACGTTTGAACGTAATATGGTTTTCCTTGGAGTATTATATCACGTAGTGATTGACTAAGGCGTTTTCAGGAACGTGAGATTGCTGAACGAATACCTCAAAAGATGACGAAAGATAATGAAATGAACGAATACTCCTCGTGTGTTGTTTGGCGTTGCGCGCCTACCAGTACGCACGTACATCTTTCTCTGTGTATGTTAGGTCACACATTCGGTCGTGATTCAGCCTCTTGGCCCCGCAAGTCATCCGATGATGTTGTACTCAGAGCGCTGCGTCAGATGTTTTCTTATATTCTCGAAAGTCTCGTGAGTTATGCTTTACGATGAATGCATGAAGAAGTTCTCGAGTCTCCCGAGAAATGTGCTTTCATTTCCTATCCATAATTATTAGGAGTGCTTAGCCTCTTATACAACAAGGCAGCGGCAGTTTTTACTTACGAAAAGGGTAGTACGGTACCACAGTTGACTCGAAGATCTCATACACTTACGCATTCCTTATTCAGAGTATTTAGAAACATGTGTTTAATGGCTTATAGAGTTTCCGTCAACAATTTCATAAATTTGTCGACACATTAAATAATTCCATTTGGTCTTATATGGCACTTACATGCTGTCACAATGCTGTACACCTCTTGTAAGAATCGTTTCTGTTGAATCTCTGCATACTGCTAAATGTTAATAAGTTCCATTGTTTCATTGCAGCATGTACTCAGCCAGCTTTTCTCTGCAGTAGCATGTTCGCTGTGAGAGACTCTGAGGATTTTCTGATATAAAAATTGTCAAGCAGTGGTGTTCCTTGAAATAAAAAACGTGGACTTTCAACCGGGGTTTCCTATCTGAGATCCCGAAGCACCTCCGTAATACTCACGCATTGTTCGAACCTAACGGTTACATACAGGGTGTTTCAATAATGACCGGTATATTTGAAACGGCAATAAAAACTAAACGAGCAGCGATAGAAATACACCGTTTGTTGCAATATGCTTGGGACAACAGTACATTTTCAGGCGGACAAACTTTCGAAATTACAGTAGTTACAATTTTCAACAACAGATGGCGCTGCAAGTGATGTGAAAGATACAGAAGACAACGCAGTCTGTGGGTGCGCCATTCTGTACGTCGTCTTTCTACTGTAAGCGTGTGCTGTTCACAACGTGCAAGTGTGCTGTAGACAACATGGTTTATTCCTTAGAACAGAGGATTTTTCTGGTGTTGGAATTCCACCGCCTAGAACACAGTGTTGTTGCAACAAGACGAAGTTTTCAACGGAGGTTTAATGTAACCAAAGGACCGAAAAGCGATACAATAAAGGATCTGTTTGAAAAATTTCAACGGACTGGGAACGTGATGGATGAACGTGCTGGAAAGGTAGGGCGACCGCGTACGGCAACCACAGAGGGCAACGCACAGCAAGTGCAGCAGGTGATCCAACAGCGGCCTCGGGTTTCCGTTCGCCGTGTTGCAGCTGCGGTCCAAATGACGCCAACGTCCACGTATCGTCTCATGCGCCAGAGTTTACACCTCTATCCATACAAAATTCAAACGCGGCAACCCCTCAGCGCCGCTACCATTGCTGCACCAGAGACATTCGCTAACGATATAGTGCACAGGATTGATGACGGCGATATGCATGTGGGCAGCATTTGGTTTACTGACGAAGCTTATTTTTACCTGGACGGCTTCGTCAATAAACAGAACTGGCGCATATGGGGAACCGAAAAGCCCCATGTTGCAGTCCCATCGTCCCTGCATCCTCAAAAAGTACTGGTCTGGGCCGCCATTTCTTCCAACGGAATCATTGGCCCATTTTTCAGATCCGAAACGATTGCTGCATCACGCTATCTGGACATTCTTCGTGAATTTGTGGCGGTACAAACTGCCTTAGACGACACTGCGAACACCTTGTGGTTTATGCAAGATGGTGCCCGGCCACATCGCACGGCCGACATCTTTAATTTCCTGAATGAATATTTCGATGATCGTGTGATTGCTTTGGGCTATCCGAAACATACAGGAGGCGGCGTGGATTGGCCTCCCTATTCGCCAGACATGAACCCCTGTGACTTCTTTCTGTGGGGACACTTGAAAGACCAGGTGTACCGCCAGAATCCAGAAACAATTGAACAGCTGAAGCAGTACATCTCATCTGCATGTGAAGCCATTCCGCCAGACACGTTGTCAAAGGTTTCGGGTAATTTCATTCAGAGACTACGCCATATTATTGCTACACATGGTGGATATGTGGAAAATATCGTACTATAGAGTTTCCCAGACCGCAGCGCCATCTGTTGTTGAAAATTGTAACTACTGTAATTTCGAAAGTTTGTCTGCCTGAAAATGTACTGTTGTCCCTAGCATATTGCAACAAACGGTGTATTTCTATCGCTGCTCGTTTAGTTTTTATTGCCGTTTCAAATATACCGGTCATTTTTGAAACACCCTGTATCTAACAGCCCGTCTCTGAACTGCTTCGATGTCTGCCTTCAATATGACCTTCTGCGGATTCCAAACATTAGAGCAGTACTCAAGAATGGGTCTTACTTATATTTAATCGACGTGACTGCTGTATTCGAACATTACGGGTTTGTTTATCTTACTCATCTGCATTAAGTTACATTTTTCTGCAATTAGAGCTAGCTGCTATTCATCTCACCAACCAGAAATTTTGTCTAAGTCACCTTGTATCATCCTACACTCACTCAACGATGACACCTTCCCGTACAGTACAGCATCATCAGCAAATAGCCGTAAATTGCTGTAGACGTGTCATTTATGTTCATAGGAAATAACAGCGGTCCTGTCACACATCGTTGAGGCACTCCTGACGATACTCTCGTCTCTCGGTTAGCCCACATGCCAGAGGAAAACAATTTAAGGAATGATGATACGCATAGTTTCCGCCTTATACTTAACTCTGTACGTTTATGCACTCTAGCTCAATGTCCTTAATGGTAATTTCAGGAGTTGATGTAGCCAAAAAACGAATAACTGCAGGATGTACAGTGACGGCCACATTAAGTGTTCGGTGCCAACATTGTTTCCTGTTTCATAAGAACATGCTCTTGCACATTCTGGAGCTAAAATAAAATACCAACAAATGTTAAGTTCCATGCTTCTTTTGAAAGAGTATGCAAGATGTCTTAAATCTAGTAATGTGTTTTAAGAGCAGGGAGTTTTATCCTTTATGTGCCAGTACATGACTTGCTATTAATCTGAGAATTGCACGGAAAGATGAGAACCACTTCACGTGTAGTGCTTAAAAGATAACTCAGGAGGACAACATGTACTACAGTAACATCTAAGTTTACATCTAAAATCTGCGAGTAGGCGCGCAGTGCGTGCCAGAGAGTGTCTTTTATTACACTATAATGTTTGGTCCTCCATTGAGTAGTGGTTATAGTCACTGGCCGCAACAAGTGGACTACTGGTTCGATTTCAATTTTTTTTTTCTTAGTTATAAGTTAACATTCATGATGTTTGGTTGATTCTTGGACTTAAATGGTAGGTGTTTCAGCTGTGCGAGTTGTATTTGAATGAAACTCATGTATTAGGCTCATTCAGAGTCGGTGAACACAGTGGTGAAGATCCCCTGTTAAGGAAATTCCTAGTTTTCGAGCAATAAGGCCAAGCATTCTTGAGACATATGTCCGTTTTACAGGCGAACGGTCGTGTTATTCCCTAACGAGAAAAAACCGCACAATGTATTGTACAGTACGTAATGGGACACTGTATTTTCGTCCTTTAACATGCGTACGTACATAAGTATATGCTAATTACAAGTACGAAGGTTATATATATTCAAAATCAGTATAACAGGTTTATCAAATACGGGCTTGTAATTTTACACTGTGTAATGGCATTTCTGTACCGGTATATGTATCATACTAGTGTTCGTAAGTGATAATAACGTCTTACTACAAAATGGCCCTGGCAGAACTTTTGAGGGCAGTGCAAACAATTGATAACAGCAGTGTTTTCACAGTCTTAGATACCACAATCACTATTTCCTACCCGTAACATTTGAGTCTAGTACACTACTGAAATTTGTTACAGTTTCCTCTGCCAAGTTTCCACAGATCTGTGAGACATAAATGATCATGTCTTTGGAAACTGGGGAGAATATCTGGTGATAAAAAACTGAACGAAGGTTCAGAAGTTTCATTACTAGTACTACGTCATGTAATGTATCTTGCGACTCGTCTGAAATGCATTTGTTTCTAATGCAATCTTCAGGTTGGCGAGAAAGTTTATATTGTCTGAAAAAGCAGACATCTGGGGGTTGGATATATTTAGTGGTTAGTGGGAGGATTGTTTCAGGGCAAATACGTTTTCCATTTACGGATTTCGGAAACTGAAAATGTACGTATTTGTACCAAGAAATCCAGCAGATGACATACAAAGTAAGGGGCAGTAGGCCTATACGATAGTGTTACAGATGACACAGATGTCACCACAGAATACATGTGCTTTTCTCTTACGTTTGATGAAGTTCGTCCAGTCGCCATTTCATATTCAAATTGTTATTGGGAATTTTCACTATACACTTCGCCTGCGATCAACGCATTAACCGTGTGTATAAACACTGCGGCAGACTACCTTTCTGTTCTTTCGTAGAAACAAAACTTGTTACCTTTTGGCATCGATTGCAGTTTTATCTTATAAATCTGTCCACAAAAGTTTTCGACATAACGAATTTACGAGCCTGGAATAACAGTCAAATTTCTTAAATTGTAATCATCAACCATCAAGCCACGGCCCCTGGATTCTTTAAATTTTTCAGACATTTGCTTTCTTTTATTAAAGAATACTAATGTGATTTTGGAGGGATTTTGTAAGATGTTACAGCTTTATTATCTGCATTCGTTGTATGATTACACTTCTTTGCGGTCACCGACGCATGTTTTCCGTTAGACTGTTACGCTTCTGTTTTAACTTTTCTGCATATGCATACAGTTTCTTATTCCTCTCTGTAGTTGTTTATGTCAATTATTTCGTTTATCTCTCTGATGATGATGGTTCATACTCGTTTGTAGACTAACCTTCTTCATTCCCTATTTCAATTGCTGTGCCCGCATAAACTCATTCATCCTGAAAGGAATATTCATCGTCCAAATCTAAGACATTATTTACAGTCAGAGGTATGTCTCCAAAGAACTTATTGTTAATGAGTTCGAATAGTGTATTTACAAAAGAAAGATCTTCAATACCATCATCTGTCGCTTTATATTACACTGTCGAGTGTGCAACATAGTTTTTTAAAATGTCTACGACATGAACTGTATTGTTGCGATACACGCTGCCTGAAAAACAAAAGTTTATGACATTAAACCTTTCAGTATAAGAATAAATTTACTAACAGTACGATCGTAGATACATTCCTATTATTCTTCAAACATACCCGAATATTTTACAGAAAGATGCCAGATTCATCTAGGGCCTGCAATTATGCACTAGTGTACTACGGTTAGTTTCTTCTCCACGATAATAGCAACGATCCATAAAGGCTACATTTCACAGTACCATACAGCACGCAGTGCAGTGCTATAGCTGCGCACAATGTCGACATATAGTTCACAAAACACATTTCTTTATAACTCAGAAACTAGACATTTTCTCAATAAGCTACTCCTACCGCTGCAATAAGCGACACACAACGAGTTCAGCATTCTGTTTCCCCGACTCGTACATTTGAAACACCTACCGTATCTTCTTAGTTATTTATGGAATAAACTGCCTGTTGGCTTCTGTCTCGGGTTGTTTGGCCGACGTTTGTTTGATAATTTTTCTGATGTTCCGCTAGCACGAGTGACTGTCATTGTCAGAGCTTCACTCTCCATTGCTTATAGTGGACTGAAGTCGAGCTCGCGACCGAAGATTATACAGGGTGTTCATTTTAACTGAAGACATTGAAATATTTCATCGTATCAAGAAAAGCTATAATGCCACTGGGTTTATATCGGAAGGGGACATCCAATGATATCGCATTCGACTCGCTACTCCACCCCGTGCGTAGGTGGCGGGGGGGGGGGGGGGGGGCAACTTCCAAACCTTCAGCTGGAATCCCCGTTTTTTAATGCAGATTACGATTGTGCGGCAAAATATACATACGTTTTGCCTGAAGAATTTTCCTCGTTCCGCCACAGATTGCACTGTAATCAGAGGAATAAAAATGGGAGCACAATCCTAATTTACGATATGCTACACAACGGCCCTTGAAATACCGAGTGACATGACGGACCCTACCTCTATGCTGCAAGGGGAGGACAGATCATTATTTCATAACTTCTAATTGTGAACCCCAATCGCAACGTTGTATTCCTCCGACATATTGAACAGGGGACTGCTCGATGTGCCACTGTTGTCGTGGCTCGAGGCGAACGCTACTCTAATTTCCCAATTCGAGTACTTGTTCAACCGTAGTACCACCGACTTCAGTACACTTAGTGATTTGTTTTTAAGATGACAGTGCACAGGACAGAAGTATATCTGCGGGAATGTGACAACAGGAGTTTCTGGTGCTGTCGACCATGTCTTCACGGCCTGTTGGCACTTGCTGGCACACCGTATCTTTTAAATACCGCCACAGAAAGAAATCCGGCGACGTAGCGGGCCAATTGATAAAGCCAGCTCTGGCGATCCTGTGACCAGTGAAAACACGGTCTAATACCTCCTGTGCTTCGATTGCGCAATATGCTGGGCAACCGTCGTGCTGAAACCATATACGTTGTTGGACGTACAAGGAAACATCCTTCAGTAGTACCGATTCTTTTCCTTCCAAAACCATTTGATATTTGCGTCCATTCAACGTGCCGTCGATAAAATATGGACCAATGAGTTTGTTACCCATGATGCCACACCATTCGTTAACCGACCAAGGACGTTGGTGGTCTCCTTGTCGTAACCAGTGGGGGCTGTCTGTACTCCAGTAACGCATGTTATACAGATTACGCTACCATGGTTTGTGAATGTGTACTCATCGGAAAATAGTACCTCAGCAAAGAACGTGGGGTCGTTTGCATTTGTTAACATGGACATTCACAAAACACTACCCGGTTCTGGAAATCGGTGCCATGAAGTTATTGATGCAGTGAAAGGTGATAAGGATAATACTTATGACGATGCAGTATTGTGACAATACTACCTATGGACATACCGGAATTGCGGTGTAATTGTCGGGCGCTTATCCATGGGTTGAGGTGCACTGCTGTTAGTGCAGCTATTTCATTAGTTTCTCCTGTAACACGTTTGTTTCGTTTCCTTCCTCCGGTCAGTACGCTGCCATCATAAATGAATGCGTTCACAACCTTGTAAAAGAGCGAACGAAAGCGACCTTTCTCTGGAAAACGCTAGGCATAAAAGTTGTTCAAATGGCTCTGAGCACTATGCGACTTAACTTCTGAGGTCATCAGTCGCCTAGAACTTAGAACTAATTAAACCTAACTAACCTAAGGACATCACACACATCCATGCCCGAGGCAGGATTCGAACCTGCGACCGTAGCGATCGCTCGGCTCCAGACTGCAGCGCGCTAGACATACAAGACAACAGCAGCCTCAACATTTCTCCTACATTCTCCGTAATTCACGATAATTTCTATTTTTTTCTTTTGTGGTTGCAACATTTTTCGTCCATTCGCACGTCTGCTCTCCAAATGATTGGCAGGTGTGCAAGCAACAAACACTGCATAAGTATTGTAGTGTTCAGAGCCGCTGATTGTTCTACATCTACACTATACGTGAGCTCCGGTCACATTGTGCTCCCTCTTGTGATACGTCGTAGGTGGCTGCACGGCCACGATGGCGGGTCGAGTAGTCCCCTGTGCGATATGCCTGAAGTGAAGAACTTTTTAATACTTCATTTACGTAGCTAGGAGCACCTATTCGTGGAATATTTCGGGCTCCTCACTAATCACTAATTAAGTTTTTTTTAGATTTTTCTCCCGAGGTTGCTATTTACGGCTGTCCAGCGTTTGAAGAAAAGTATTTTTCGTCGTGAACCGTACGTATACACATCTATTCTAAAGCGGTTTCCGTTTTAGCAACAATTATCGCGGAGGACTAAAGAAACAGAAAAATATTTACAGCATACACTGACAAGCTTTATAGAATAAGGAAACATGTGTGAAGAACGGTCGTCAAGCAAGTACTTACAAAGCTGGACATCGAAAGATCGAAAACATATTAAATTCAAACAGAAAACAGATGTATGTCCAGTACAAACTTGCTCCATAATAACCTTCAAAACACTATGAACCACAAAAAGTACTATAGTGTATACAGTCGCCGGTTCAAATCCTGCCTCGGGCATGGATGTGTGTGATGTACTTAGGTTAGTTAGGTTTAAGTAGTTCTAAGTTCTAGGGGAGTGATGACCTCAGAAGTTAAGTCCCATAGTGCTCAGAGCCATTTGAAACACTTTGTTGACGACTAGTCAGTTCTGGCTTACAGATGTACACAATGAAAAACAAACTGTCAACGACAATACTGTCAAACATTATAAAACATACGAAGATCTACAACCAAAGAATATAAGATCTACGCTGTAGTCAAGGTTGATAATAAACGTCTATACTGTCAACACTTGGCGTCCACATTATCGATGTATTATAAAAGTCTACAGTGACATTTGGTCAATCCCTAGTAAAACATTAAATACAATCATGATTATTAAAATATAGTGAGAAGAAGCTTACGTGAATTAACCGGTGTTAAATCATAAAACAACAATATGGCAGCAAAATATAGTACTATTCTTGAAATGATGAAGTATAAAGAAAGTTTGAAGGCACTAATAAAAGTGAGACTTAGTTAATATTGTTCTTTTTATGGAAATGTAATGTTATATTCTAACTTGTATAAATCGAAAGTGTGGTTGAGTGTGAAATTCGGTTTACAATGTTGGTAATAGGTAACAGTAACAAAAAATAAGCCGTTTAGTAGCAGTATATGTGGATATGAGTTCTAACCGTGAAAATCGTACGCAGTTACACGGGCGCACTAAACCTAGACCTCGGGCAAGTAAGGACTTCAACCTCCCTTACCGTTTATATAATCCATAAATGGAATATGCTTAAGTATAACGCAAAGTAACGGAATTAAGGCTAATGTTTAGACAAAAGGCCTAACACGAAACATACTAGATCTCGGGCAGTATATGTTGTGAGATGTCCATCTTTTTTAAGATCGTCATTATTTAAAGAAAAAGATATGTAACTGCGCCTGTAACCAACGTCAAAACTCTAACACCGAAAAACAGATTATCAGTGTATGAAAGGTACCTTCTACACGGGCTCACTCACAGTTCATAAGTAAATTTATTTTGAACTAAAATTATACAAAGTGGTCTGAATTTAATGTGACATTCTAGTTACATATGTTCCAGTAGGGCATAGTTCAAAAATATATAAAGAAAACATGTTATTGTTACTGGGAGTGAAGGCTACATCAGAAGATTACAAAAACTAGGTTAGATGAAGACCATTCAAATAAAGTGCAAAACTTATGCACAGAGGTGAAAATGTAAAACATTATCGTTAGTATATGACAGCACGTATATATTCCTTCAGCAACCACTCAAGTTCAATATGCCTGGACATGAGCTACAACCATCAGAAACTAAACGAAGTTACATGCATACACTTAACCTAGACCTTGGACAACTAAGAATTTAAGCCGGCCGGGCTGGCCGAGCGGTTCTAGGCGCTACAGTCTGGAACCGCGCGACCGCTACGGTCGCAGGTTCGAATCCTGCCTTGGACATGGATGTGTGTGATGTCCTCAGGTTAGTTAGGTTTAAATAGTTCTAAGTTCTAGGGGACTGATGACCTCAGAAGTTAAGTCCCATAGTGCTTAGAGCCATGTGAGCCATTTGAACCATTTTGAACTAAGAATTTAAACCTCAGTTACCACATACATAATACATAAATGAAATACACGTAAGTATAAAGCGAAGTAATCGACTTAAGACTAGTTTTCAGATAAAAGGCCCAACATTAAACATGCTAGACATGTTTACCAAACCCAACGATTAGCACAAAATATGATTAATGGATGACATTAGAACATAATTTGTCGCGTAGTCTCCGTGGAAATGAAAAGTAGCCTAGAGAAGAAGATCGCAGTGTTTATAGCACCACTCTCACCTGTGTCTTATTGACCTTCAGGAAGGTGCTTAACATCGTTGTGGGCCTGTAACTGAGAATGCTCTCTGGAGTTTTGTCGTGTTTTTAAGAGGAACAGTTCGTACGTTCTACCTGTCCGGACTGTCACATCTACTAACCCGTATTTTATTGAAAAGATTGCAGAGGAGTTTCTGTTCTCGGATTACTAGGTGGTAACTTGCGGTAAGGTATGTTGTCAAGACTTTGAGCCCGGCTTTCACTACGCCGCAGCGCTCGTTTCCGATCTTCGAATGTGAAGGGTTTTTATCGAAAACGAACCGCATCCACATCGGTCTCATATAGACATGGATTGACCGAGCCTATCACGTGTTTAACAATAATCGTACTTCTTAGTGCAGGTATCTGCCGTTGTCGTACGCCTGGGGCAACTGTTTTATCCGATGTTTTATGATGACCTGCCACCTTGAGTTACGTAGTCTAACAATGACTTCCTCCTCCTTCTTCTTTCCTTAAGCAGTTTCTTACCCATGCGTGCACCCTACTCACGTTAATGTGGTTGGTGGAATTGCTTTTTCTACATCTTTCGAACCCAGTGCTGCTTTAGATTCGCCTTCCCACTTCGCCCTTAAAGCAGCAATTATATTTTGAATTGCCTGGTTTATGGAATTGTGGCTACAGGAACTCATTCAGGCCGGCCGGAGTGGCCGTGCGGTACTAGGCGCGTCAGTCTGGAGCCGAGCGACCGATACGGTCGCAGGTTCGATCCTACCTCGGGCATGGATGTGTGTGATGTCCTTAGGTTAGTTAGATTTAATTAGTTCTAAGTTCTAGGCGACTGATGACCTCAGAAGTTAAGTCGCATAGTGCTCCGAGCCATTTGAACCATTTTTATTTTTTGAACTCATTCAACACGGCCCATTAAGCTCCTAAAGACGGCAGTGGATCACCGATTTATCCTAAGCTTCTCTGCAGTAACTTCAGTATATTTGTCGCAATCTCCATTTTTACATTTTTCGCTTGTTAACAGAGTGTTTGAAAGCTAGTCTCACTCTTTCATTTCAGGAAAAATAAGAACAAGCTCTCTGACTGGAGTGCTCCAGCTGTTAGAAGCAAGTGATACGTGTGCCATGGAAGTGTAAATGAGACTAACGTATTGTGCTGCGAGTGTTTGAACTACCACTTAGAGTAACCATGTTATCTTCGTCTCCGATTTTGGCTAATAGTTCACCTGTTGAGTCTTACCCCATTTATACATGAAATGTATTCGCAGTTGCGTATATGGACAACCATCAGCTGTATAATGGGGTGACGGTAATCGAAATTTGTATCAGACCGGGACTCGAACCCGGATTTCCTGCTTATCGCAAGTGGTCGCCTTACCTTTAGGCGATCCGAGGACGCTTCACGACCAGATCCAAATTCTTTATTTCGTCAGCACTCGTACATCCATTATTTATGTTCATATATGTCCGAAGGAACACTGCATCGTACATACAAACAACACAGTCACTGCCATACAGTATTTATACGCCATCACTGGGCCAGCAACTTTCAATTAAAATGTCTGCCCTCTACAGGAATATACGTAACAGATGTGCGAGTGCAGGTGGTAGACATATGGTACACGTTATATGGAAGTTTGTGTCTGGCCATGAAGCATGCTGAGATAGCCTAATAGTATGGTGACTACTTGCCATAAGCGGGAAATGCAGGTTCGAGTCCCGTCCGGCACTAATTTTCATTGTTGTCATTTAATTATATAGTTGATGGCTATCAATATTCGCAACTGCGAAGAAATTTCATGTATTTCATAACGGTTGTTGTCGTAGTCGCTTAGGTGACTTGCGCGTCGGGGATGAAATGATGATGATTAAGACAACGCAACACCCAGTCCCGGAGCGGATAAAATCTCAGCTGTCGGGGGCGGACTTTGTAGTGAAACGGTTCAAATGGCTCTGAGCACTATGGGACTTAACATCTGAGGTCATCAGTCCCGTAGAACTTAGAACTACTTAAACCTAACTAACCTAAGGACATCACACACATCCATGCCCGAGGCAGGATTCGAACATGCGACCGTAGCGGTCTCACAGTTCCTAACTGAAGCGCCTAGAACCGCTCGACAACAGCAGCCGGCACTTTGTAGTCGCTGCAGTGCCCGTTTACATGATCGAACAAACATTGCATCGTACTTGTGGACAGCACAGGCACTGCAATACCGTATTCTCACATTTACGTGATCCACACTTATTTGTGAGTATTAATTTTGCCTATTATTGTATTACGTTTCTTATCACATTGGTGGCCTCCTCTGTGATCTGTGCATGGTAACTGCATTGACAAGAGCGCTTGCCATACGTAAATATAGCCGTCCCCACTATCTGCAATGGCAGCTACATGTGATTCAGTAAGTAGGGGTACTGTACGTTTTGTGACGTTTTGTGTTGTATCAAAATTGTGCTCCCTCCATAGATATCTTCGGTATTGAAACGAAGTATATTGTATCCTAGGACGACGAATGGCACTTTTATTGTTAGTGAATTTGTTAACTTAACCATCTGTTGCACCTGGTATATTACGTGAAGCTTATGAAATAGATCCTTTTACTTGTGTTGGAATGTTCAGTCCGTTTCAAAATTCCGCTGACGTCTAAAAAAAAATGGTTCAAATGGCTCTGAGCACTATGGGACTTAACATCTGTGGTCATCAGTCCCCTAGAACTTAGAACTACTTAAACCTAACGAACCTAAGGACATCACACACATCCATGCCCGAGGCAGGATTCGAACCTGCGACCGTAGCAGTCCCGCGGTTCCGGACTGAGCGCCTGAACCGCTAGACCACCGCGGCCGGCGCTGACGTCTACCATTCTTTTGGAAACAGATATACGCTAACAATTTGTACAGGTATTTATGGTGGCCGTGCCCATTGATGATCAACCATACGTTCTTCAGTACGCTCAAGGCAAGAAAAAAAATTCATTCAAGGGGCCTCTGCTAAACATACGATCCACCAGACTATTGTGCAATTTTGGTACATAAAGATTGTCTCGTCTTGCTGAGATTTTTGCAGTCGGTACTCGACACGCACTTTGTTTGCTTCTCAGCAGGTTTTATTCTAATGCTTATCTCTTTTTCGGGGTTTAGTTCGGTTTTGTGCCCTGCACGTATGGTTTTCTCCTACGGAATAGTAACTGTAACTGCTAGCCGTGCACATGCTTGATGGAGACGTCAAATGTCCAAGTTGAACGTTTTGATTCTGCCTGTTCCCTGTCCTCGATCCTGGAACCGTTCAATAACTGGATATAACGTCAGGACAGGATTCCTTATTTGCTTGGAATTTATACGACGCATCCTTATACAAATGCATTCGAATAAAATACACTCTCTGATCACTTTCTCGCTTTCCTGTGGCTGAAAATGTGATTATCTGAGAAGCCCCTCCTTATTTGTCACAATCACTGCCAAACGAAACCACGTGGAACAGCAAAATTGTCACAACGAAACCATATGGATCAGCAAAATTCGCTCATTTAGCCTGGCTACATCTCTGCTCACTGGCTTGCAAGTACGGTAAACAATTGTAGCATCGCAGGACAGGCTGGACGGTGGTCTCCACTGGATTCGGACGCCGACACTACAAACAGCCACCGGGCATCGCTTTGAAGGTTGTTAAACACACAGGTAGCAATATGTATTTTACACAGTAGTTGTCCGCTAATTTCCCCTCGAAGCGTTTTACGTGCAGCACTTTGTAGTCGAGTTGAATGGCTACCTATACAGGGTGAAGAGAAATTCGCGCACTCGGGCTTCGCAGTGCAACTCCTCACATGCCAGCGATAAAAAAAAAAGGTCTGTCACAAAATTTCGTCAGGCGAGTACATTCGGCAGAAAAAGGACGTTAAAGAATGGCAATCTGGCAACACTGTAACCACATGTATAATAGCTATCTCTGTCAGCACGTAATGTTTGTGCTGTACAGTTGTTGCAGTGAATAGCGTTTTGGGTTAGCATGCAACAGGTCGATGGTTCGATTCTGGGTTGAGGCCTATGTTATTTATTTGGTAAATATAGTGCTGATGATGCGGCATCTGGCATCTTAATCGTTAACAGTGATTGCAGTGGGCCCTCTAGAAAGCGGTTGCACTTACATACTACAATCGTAGAAATGCAAGATTGGTCAGCTTTGAAAGAAGCCCTTTTCCTGTCCTGAAATTTCACAATTACCTCATCCACGAGACGCGAAACCTGTTTTCTTTGTATCCTCCTCCAATGGTCCCAGAGATTAGTTGTAACTATTAATCTTGCCTCGTTCAGGTCCATACATTTCGTTAGGGCCTTACGTTACCAATAGGACTATCAATGTGCTTTGCGAATAATGTCCAAACTCTGTGGGGCGGCTGGTGGAATTTATACTGTTGTACAAATGTTTGAATGTAGAAACACTTCCTGGCCGTTTAACCATATGTGGGGTGGCGGGTGGAATTAATTGTTATTTAAGTGTTCCTATTATTTATGCTGTTGTTTTGCCGTTCTCAACACTGGCTCTCTAACTACAATATTGGCAACCAGAAAGTGACTAGCAAAACGTGAAGTCTGTAATTAGAATTCCTAGTGCCCACTTCATTTGAGAAATACACTTATAGCTACAGCTTATAGCTCTGAGAAATTGGGAGATTGTCTGGGATTCATAATCAAAAACGATTTTCTAAAAATAGTTCAGTACATTCTGAAAGTCACAGATAAAAAATAAAAGAATCCACACAATCTAACTAACAGAGCAGTTCAGAGTTTAATGCGCTGATGCAACTATAATTGTCCAAATTAAATGTTTAAGTGAATGCTCGCCATGGTTTGATGATTAGGTTCATCAAACGCCACGCTAAATAATGGTAGAATGTTTGTCCCGTGGCGGCACGTGAAAATACGACATACGCAAACTGAAGATCGATAATTAAAGTCATCCCAGAATTAACACTTCGCTCGAAAATGATTTCATGGTTACGCGTATCCCGAGTAACTTAATACGGCATCCGAGGCTGTTTATAGCAATGATACCGACGCGACGCGACGCGACTCCAGACACAGGTGGTGTGCCATTCAGCGTCTGGAGAGAACTGGGGCCTTGCTTCCTCGCGCAGTGTTCTTATATATAAAGCCGCGGTGCGGACGGCTAAGGGAACGCCTGATCAAATTGGCTCTCCCGACTAGCCGCTGGGCTAGTAATGCACCACATTAAGTTACTGAATAAATCATAGCTTATTTTGCTGATGGCCGATGAAGCTCTCAACTGAAATGTGCATTCAAAACACAGGTAAGTAATCATAATAAAAGTTTGACGTGGCTAAGTTAAATATTTTGGGCGAGAGAATTAATTTAATTACATTGCACGCAGTACACGAGCTCTGAACTTGCCCTTTGGAGATACGCTATCGCTATAGTTTTCTAGTTATTCAAATGAAACTTCTCACATCTTTATGGTTATAGCGGATCTCCATTCTACTTAAATATAAACATCCTAGCCTTATTTATTAGCCTACTTAATCTATCTTGCTTCCTTAATTTTTAAGACAAAAACCAGAAAATTATGAATTTCAACTAAAATCTTAATTTGTGAGATCTAAAGTACTGTTTCTATTAAATTATTATGGAAAAGGAATCTAAATATAAGTTTTTAAATCTCTAGCTCTTTTCTGTTGCGCCAATGATTTTTACAGAAAAACGTCCAAATTTCGAAAATGGTTAAAGTTATCGAACTGATATTCAACACATATTAATTTAGTATTACTCCTGACATGCTAGAACCGTTTCAGGTTATTTGCTTGATTTTTAAAGTATTGCGCAACATTTATGACGTCAGAGCTAGTTACTGCGGACTAGGCTGGCACACAATGGAAAGACTGATGTGAATTTATTATGGCGTGAGTAGGCTGCTTCCCTACAACTCGGTTACTATTTGTGTGTGTTATCACCATGGGCCCATGCCTTTCAACACTGAGTCTGGTAACCGCATTCTGTTTAGTACGTATTTCAATGCATTATTATTATTATTCAATCGGTGGGATTGTGGAAGCATCACATCTATTACCGTTAGGGACACACAGTGTAATTCGAAACCAAACATTTCACAATTAGCGACGACGGTATGAATCGTGCAGAACAGTATCTGTCAGAGGCGTAATGAGCATTACATGGAACACGCGCATCTTTAGCATATCGAAATTGATATTGTTTTTGTAGTTATTCTGTCCTATGGCAGGTAATTTGCTTCAGTTGTCTATTTCTTATTTGTCTAACCAAGTATTTTTTACGTTCAGAGTTAGAAAATGTTGTAAATTTAGGATACATGTGACGTAAGAAACGGCATATATTACAGTATGAAACGTCAAAATGAAATTATATAATAAAAAGAACGCGCTCCAACTCAGGATCGAACTCACGACCTCCTGCATGCGAACCCAAATGGCTGGTTCAAATGGCTCTGAGCACTATGGGACTCAACTGCTGTGGTCATAAGTCCCCTAGAACTTAGAACTACTTAAACCTAACTAACCTAAGGACAGCACACAACACCCAGCCATCACGAGGCAGAGAGAATCCCTGACCCCGCCGGGAGTCGAACCCGGGAACCCGGGCGTGGGAAGCGAGAACGCTACCGCACGACCACGAGATGCGGGCTGCGAACCCAAAACCGTACCCTCTGCACAAACTGTGGAACACAATTACGTTCTTCTGACAAAGGTAGTTACGTTACATGTGCCTACAGTGTTGCCAGATTGCCACTCTTTAACGTCCTTTTTCTGCCGGACGCACTTGCCAGACTAAATTTTGCGGATACATTTTTTTATTGCTGGCATGTAAGGAGTAGCGCTGCGAAGCCCGAGTGCGCGAATTTCGCTTCACCCTGTATAACTCAAAAAAATGGTTCAAATGGCTCTGAGCACTATGGGACTTAACATCTATGGTCATCAGTCCCCTAGAACTTAGAACCACTTAAACCTAACTAACCTAAGGACAGCACACAACACCCAGCCATCACGAGGCAGAGAAAATCCCTGACCCCGCCGGGAATCGAACCCGGGAACCCGGGCGTGGGAAGCGAAAACGCTACCGCACGACCACGAGATGCGGGCTGTGTATAACTCTTTCACACAAATCTATAACATGATTTCTAACTGAATCTTGCTGATAAATGAGAGAATCGGCTATGTCATGTCCGATTTCGTTGTAAATGAAGGCATTACGTCTACCGAGGACAAGAGAACCAGTGCGTTTCTTAGTTCTATCCAGACCTTATTTTGACCAGCCGAGGAATTGTGGCTGACCATCGCCGATGGAGAACAAATGTAAGGATGTAGGTGGTCCGCAATAGTGTTCACGTAATCTACAACTGTCATGGCGCCTATGATTACTATCACAGGTCGCATGTAGGCTCAGGTGAATAAAATTGCCCCCCAACGGCCAGCATCCGTAGCGCGGTGCATATTTTGGGCAACCGTTCTCCTGGATTATGACGTATGCGGGCACGACCATGGACCTAGTATAAAAGAAAATGATTCATCCAACCAGTCGACAAGATTCCATTGATCCAAAGTCCTGTCTCGATGGTCCCTTGGCACGGCAGTAAATAATGTTGGATCAACATGGAAATAGGTATGGGTCCTCAGCTACAGATCCCTATGTTGAACGATGTACGCTGAACGGAATGCTCCGAAACACTTGTGTCTCCATCAGCATTGTACTTGCCACAGATCGCAGCCTACCTTGCTTTTGAGAGTGATCAAAACTCTGATCTCCTCGTTCTGTGATGAGGTGTAAACGTCCAACACCTTGTCGCCTACCCGTAGGTTCATTGTTCTTCAACCACTTTCTATGGATGCTAAAGACAGTATCACCCAAACAGCCAACCACCTTCGACGTTCTCGAGATAATCGTTCCTTGGTGATGGTCCATGTCTGTATCGACGTTACAGTGACTTACTATTCGTGTCTGTTCCGCTTAGATAGTTTCCATACCGCTTTACGTGCATACAACCGTTCCAGCCGATATTCAGTCACTTTGTGGGCAGTGGTAAATTACTTCGGCTCATCCGTGTTGATTGAGGGAACAAGGGAACTAAGCGTCCAATAGACTTAGACTGGAACATTCCTACTCTTTCTTCTCTGACAGTATCAGGGCCTACGTGTTACTGATGATAACTACTACTGGCGCTGCTTTTTATTTTCTGACTTTGAACAACAAATGGGGTAGAAGCCCCTTATTTCACTGGTTGACTGTCGCTGCACACGATTGGTATTTCGGTGTGGTTTCTAATTTGCCAGGACATGTTGGTTCCACCTCTTTGGATTTGTGATGTCTCTGCCTTTTATTGTCTTGTTTCAAGCTGTGACGACTTTACGTTGTTGATAGTGACGATTCTACATACCACCCATGTTCTCACTCGAGGTAGGAGCTCAGTAGTCACTATTTAAGTGGCTTTTAATTTATTCAGTGCATCACGTGCTTACAGCGAAACTAAAGTAATACGTGTCGTTGGCCCGTGGAAGTGGCAGGTACTACCCACCGGAATCATTTTCCTAAAATTCTCTTTCGAATACTGCACCTGTAGCGAAATGGCTTACGACCTTCACAAGAATTGTGGTTACCAGTAACACTCAGACACGATGTTGACATACAAATAGATGGACCTGTTACGCAGAAAGTTACTTTGAACATGTCCGTGCCCTTCTTTGTCTGCCCGCAGCTCGTGGTCGTGCGGTAGCGTTCTCGCTTCCCGCGCCCGGGTTCCCGGGTTCGATTCCCGGCGGGGTCAGGGATTTTCTCTGCCTCGTGATGGCTGGGTGTTGTGTGATGTCCTTAGGTTAGTTAGGTTTAAGTAGTTCTAAGTTCTAGGGGACTGATGACCATAGATGTTTAGTCCCATAGTGCTCAGAGCCATTTTTTGAACCTTCTTTGTCTCGTACAGACTTTGACAGCGACTACTGTAGTACAACTGCACATAGAAAACTGTGAATGGTCGGCTTATGCAGTTTCAATTATTTTCAAATTTCGTTGTCCATGGACTTTCAAATTTCCTGTTCAATATATCGAGGACGGTGTTCACACGAATTTAAAAGAAGTATCTGGCTAGAAGTTACCAACGCCGGTAACGCCGGTTCACGTCAGATCACCGAAGTTAAGAGCTGAGGGGCTTTGCTAGCATTTGGACCGTGTCACCGGCCGAGTCTACTGAGCGCTGCTGGCAAGCGGGCTGCACTCAGCGCTTGTGAGGCTAATTGAGGAGCTACTTGACAGACAAGTAGCGGCACCGGTCGCGGAAACTGACAAAGGCCATCAGAGCGGTGTACTGACCACATGCCCCTCCATAGCTGCATCCTGTAACGGCTAAGGGCTGAGGATGACACCTCAGACTGGTTGCTTTATCTTTCTCTAATAACCCAGAAAGTTTGTAAAATCATGGAATCACGTTGTATATTACATGGCGAGCACAATAAGACTGACCCAGAAAACTATTTCGTCCTGGTTAAGATGTTTTTGCGGTTGTGATCTTCAGTCAGAAGACTCATTTCATGCAGCTCTCCATGCTACATTCTGTGCTAGCCTCTCCATCTACGAGTAACTACTGCGACTTACAACCTTCTGATTCTGCTTACTGTATTCATCTCTTGGTCTCCTTCTGCGATTTTAATCCTCCCCACACACACACTTCCCTCCAGTACTAAGCTGGCGATCCATTGATGTCTAAGAATGTGACTTGCCAACCGATCTCTTCTTCTAGTCGATTTGTCCCACAAATTTCTTTTCTCCGCAGTTCTATTCAGTAGCCTATCATTAGTTACGTGATCTATACATCTTCAGCATCCTTCTGTAGCACCTCATTTCAAAAGCTTCAATTCTCTTTCTGTCTATACTGTGTATTTTCCACGTTTCACTTCTATTCATGGCTACACTCCAGGTAAATGCTTTCAGAAAAGACTTCCTGACACTTAAATCTACATTCGATGTAAACAAATTTCTCTTCTTCACAAAGGATTTCCCTGCCATTGCCAGTCTAAATTTTATATCTTCCCTACCTCGACCATCATCAATTATTTTGCTTCCCAAATAGCAAAACTCCTCTACTACTTTCAGTGTCTCATTTCCTAATCTAACTCACTCAGCATCATCTGATTTGATTCGACTACCTTCCATTATCTTCGTTTTGCTTTTGTCGACGTTCATCTTATATCCTCCTGTCAAGATGCTGTCCATTCCGTTCAACTGCTCTTCCACGTCCGTTCCTGTCTCTAACAGAACTAAAATGTCATCGCAAACCTTCAAGTTTATATTTCTTCTACCTGGAATTTAATTCCTACTTCAAATTTTTCTTTTGTTTCCTGTACTGCTTTCTCCATTTACAGATTGAATAGCATCGGGGATAGTCTACAACCTTGTCTCACTTCCTTCTCAACCATTGCTTCCCTCTGGTGCCCCTCGACTCTTGTAACTGCCATCTGGTTTCTGCACAAATTGTAAACAGTCTTTCATTCCCTGTATTTGACCCATGCAACCTTCAGAATTTGAAGGAGAGTATTCCAGTCACAACTGTTGTAAGCTTTCTCTAAGTCTACGAATGCTATAGACTTAGATTTGCCTTTCCTTAACCTATCTTCTATAAGCAGTCGCAGGGTCAGTATTGCCTCGCGTGTTCCTCCGTTTTTCCAGAATAGAAAATGATCTTCGCTGGGCTCGTCATCTACCAGTTTCTCCATTATTCGGTAAAGGATTCGTATTAGTATTTTGCAACCGTGACTTATTAAACTGAAAGTTCGGTAATTTTCACACCTGTCTGCACCTGCTTTCTTTGGAACTGGGATTATTATATTCTTCTTGAAGTATGAGGGTATTTCCATGTCTCATACATCTTGCTCACCAGATGGAAAAGTTTTGTCATGGCTGGCTCTCCAAAGACTATCAGCAGCTCTAACCCAATGTTGTCTACTCCCGGGGCCTTGTTTCGACTTAGGTCTTTCAGTGCTTTGTCAAATTTTTCACTCAGTATCAAATCACAATTGTCATTTTCATCTCCGTCCTCTTCCATTTCCGTAATATTGCCATCAAGTACGTCTCCCTTGTACAGAATTTTACAGATCCATTTCAAGAAGCTGATGGAAAAACATAAAATTAATCACTACTCGTCACTTTTGAACTTGAAAGCTTCAGCTGTGAAGTTCAACAGAGATCTACAGTCATACAAAACCTCTAACAATTGGTATGAGAGCTGTTGGCAAGAAAGGTAACAGCCTTTTGTCTACATTGTTTAATAAGATCGAGGTCAAACGTATATGGAAAGCTAAATTAGAAGCCGACAGTTTTGTTAGAATTAGTAGACACAAAATAGTTTTCGAGAAAGGCTACATCCGTAACCGTTCTGTCGTAATATTCAAAATTCGAGTAATTTGGAGACCAATCCTTCAACGTACCTGGTGCGAGATTACATATCACGACTTGTAACAGGAGGTTTCTGCAGCGCAGAACTGAAAAAAAAAGAAACAGATTCAATACAGATTTCCACTCACATATCCAGCTGAGAAAGTTATACAAAGGAAAGGGAACGAAACTTTGGCAAAATGACTTGAGTCTGATGAGACACACAGTTCCTGAATTACTTTGTAAGAAAGAGATTACATTTGCAATGAGTGCAAGAGTTATGTATGTATAAGTAAATAATGTAACTTGACACCATTTTCATGCCAGAAATAATTAACATTTTTTTTACTTTCGAGGAAATAAAGAATATATTTGACTTTAAAATGGAGGTTACATATTTTTACTGCATATCTGGCTCCAGTTTCACACATAATTTTGACACTACGATCTGATTGGCTGGAAAACGGATGGGAGGGAGTGTAAATTGCTCTATTTCCATCATTTTGGATTTTTAATTGGTTGGAGACTGTGAGGAGGGAGGGGGAAGAGGTGTGGCTTGATGTATATGTAAAATATCTTTTGGAAGTAATGTAATTTGACAATATTTTTATACATCATTTTAATAGTACACTCTGATTTGTTGGAAAAAGGATGCAGAGAGTGTATAAAGCCCAGCGATAAATCAACGATCATGTGATCACCTTGAAGGCCATTTCCAGATCAAAGTGCCCTGGATTGTACAAAGCATTACTATTAGCAAGTTTTCGCCAGAGAGCCATGTGGTCAACTTTGTTTGTGATAGCTACTTGTCCTTTGCCTTCACTAACATCGTCGTCAACAGTATCATAAATTACCCCCTCCAGTTGTAATGTCTTCGGACTTATAGGTCTCCACCGGTAGCAAGCAGCAATGTTTCCTACGACGACGATCAATTTCTTCATGTGTCCTCCCGTCGGGGCAACCTCGTTCTAGAAATCTCTTCCGATACAAACGTTGAGCGGCATGCTATTACAGTATGCTAATCCATACACCAAATGGGCATCTGTCAACCGCGGATCTGCGTACATTTCCATTGCATTGTTCCGGAAACCAGTTCCGTGATGAACTCAACTAAACGGTTACGTGTCCACGAAGTCCTTAATAATCCGTTAAGTAATAGACACTGTGCTTAATTAAGGCAATTAAGTGAGCGACATGTCATCATTACATTCGATGAAATAAGAAACAAAACACTGGCGGTGAATTTTTTACTGAGTTTAATCAGAAGTGGTGAAGACGGCATTTTGAACATTTCATGAAGAAAAGAATTTCATGTGCTATGCTGATAATTTCGGCTCCCGTGTGTTTCCCACGATTAACGTACTATGAAGAGTTCTAGAAAACGAGTTCCAGCATGAAAATGAAGTACTTCTTCATTTTTGTATGAGTAAAAGTATGACAATATTTTTTTGCTACTTTCTTTCACCATTACCACATACGTAAATGTGATTGCTGAAATCGGGATACCCGAACGCGTCCAAATCGTCAAGTTGCGACATGATACAGTTCAAGAACCGAGAATAATTCACAAATAGTTTTTCAATATTTACACAAAATTCAGTTATCTCTACATAAAAGAGCAGAGCCACAAGTATAAGTACTATCACGGACGAAAGTATCCGAACGATGTGTTCCGTTCTGCCTGATTTCCACGCTAGAGACGGAACTTGTTCTGCTCTCTGTTCGATGCACTCGTTTGACTATACAGAATGGTTACCGGAAGAGACCAATAGATAAAACCTCTCTGTATGTCCTTCAGTCGAGATGTAAATTACCACGATAATGCAAATATCAGGAAACACGTTATTCAAGATGACACAGTCTTTGACGTTTCTAAACTCGTATTTATTACTGTAAATGACATTTCAAAAAGCAGGGTTCAACTTGAAATTAGATGATGAAAATTTTTTTACTGGACTGGGACGCGGGCCTCCAGTCCAGCAAATACGGGGTGTTCAAAAAGTCTCTCCGCAGTGCCGTATGATTGTTAGCCGCGCGTGCCGTATGATTTTTCGCCTGCCTGGGTTACTCCCCTTCAAGTGGACTCTCCCAACATTCTACTGTTTCGTTTATCTCAGCCAGCGTCAGTAGTATTGTGGGTGTATGTCGTTACGTGTCGACGTGAACGTTTAAGTTTAGTTATCTTGTTCGTCTGTTTCGTTTTTGTCGCTGTTAAAATGCTAACCATTGAAGAACGTGTGTTTGTAGTCGAACAAGTGTGCAAAGCTGGTTGTAAATACACAGTTTCAGTTCGTCAAACATTTAATTCAGTTTTCCCGTAGGCAACACTCCCACATCACGATACTGTACAAGATTTGATTAATAAATTTCGAAGTTCGGGTTCAGAGACAGATGCAATGAAACGTGATCGTCCTAGAGTTTTGTCCGATGATAAACTACTCGATATTTCCGATAAAATGTCCATGAGTCCGAACAAGTCAGTGAGAAAACTCGCCCAGGAAATCGATGTTAGTGTCGAAACGGCCCTCACAGCTGTAAGGAAAGAGTTAGAAGTTTTCCCATACAAAGTGACAGTCGTGCAAGAACTGAAAAATACAGATCAGGGGAAGGGACTGCATTATTGTCAATGGTTCAAAAATTTCGTTCCACAAAATGGAAGGGATATTCTTAATGAAACGTTTTTCACTGATGGGACGTGGTTTCATTTATCCGGGTACATGAACTCGCAAAGTTCTCGTATGTGGAGTACTGCAAATACATTGTGTATTCACGAGGAACCACTTCATTCTGTGAAAATAGGAGTTTGGATTGCAATTTCTAGACGTCGGATTGTGGGTTCCGTATTTTTCAACGAAACAATAAACGCACAACGATACTGCATTGATATTCTCTACTCATTCATAGGAGAACTTGTGTTAAGTGAAATACTGAACGGTTATTTTCAACAACATGGTGCAACCGTGCATACGACTCACGTTTCAATGTCACTGCTTGCTGATGTTTTTGGTGATCGCATGATTTCACAGGGACTTTGGCCTCCATCATTGCCTGACCGCCTGTCCTAATACCACCTGACTTTTTCTTCTGGGATGCAGCAAAAGCAACTGTCTATAAAAACCGTCCAAAATCCACTGCAATATCCACTTTCACTGCTTCTGTTACAGAAGAAGTGTTACAGCTTGTGTATGGAAACATGTTTAGACGATTTGAATTGTGTATTCATCAACAGAAGGGACACTTTCAACATTTCATGTGAAAATTTGTAAGTAAAAATGAATATTCAATAAATTAATAACTTGTATTTCACTGAGTTTCATTTCGGCATATTCACTGCGGCATACGACACGCGCAGCTAACAATCATACGGCACTGCGGAGAGACTTTTTGAACACCCCGTACTATCTGTGTTAATTAACCACGAAGTGTGTTAAATATAGTTTCAGTCACATGTAACAACTTGTGTGCATATTTAATCTTAAGAACTGATCACATACTTCACTGGATAACTGTTTCTTGCCTTTTCACCGTAACATCAGCGTTAAACAAGCGTTGTAACGCAATGAACTCTATTCTTCAACAAAGAGACGAAGTTAACGTTCAGCATCGATGGCGGAATGCTATTATGCCCATCATAAAGCAATAGAACTGTCAAGGCATCTACTGCACGGCCAAAAATTTCGCCCCAGGAACTAAGCTACGTATAGAACGTAAATACGTCTCAGTTCATCTCAAGAATCGAAAACATGTGTAGAGTTCTTCCAGCGACAGATACGTTAGGTATAAAGGCAAGTATGCAGTATGCAGTTTCTCTCTTTGTTCTGCATACGGCTTGCAGGAGGACAGGTTAATATTCATCGATGGCTAGCTGTGAGCTAATATCAGTGAAACAAGTCAGTGAATCCGGACTGGTTCACCCTGGTAGTCATATGACGTTGGCACCTGACTTTCGAGAAAGAGTTCTCGATAGATATGCTATACTTCTAGAGTTCTCTGTACAAAATTTGAATAATAATGCATATTGCGCAAAAAAGTATTACTCGAGAAAATTTTAATGTTGTAAATAAATAAACTACCAAATTTGCAAAACAATAATGGTCAAACTTCTGAATAGCCCCTCAAGACTTCGATGGAGAACACTAATGACATTTCTTTTGCAAATAAAAGTTTAAGAGGTAACTGCTATAACGAGGGACCCATTTTCATTCCTTGTGAAATTGGTACCCAACTTTCGAGAAATATATAGTTTTCTCAAAGTTCTTGACAGATACACTTTAGTTACAGAGTCCTCCGTACAAATTTTGAACAGTTATGTACAACTGACGAAGATGACGGAGGTAGTCATCGAAAGCTTGGGATTTTATCCAAATTTGACGCGGCAAGTAAACCGAGAACTTTTTATGCAAGGACTCCGTCGCGAAAGACTTCGTAGTCATATTAGTTATGTACAATTTCGTGCAAAAACCTATGACTGAAATTTTGAATACCTGACTAGCTGTGAATTTGACACCCCATTTTTGAGAAACACACATTTTGTTTTCAGAGTTCTTGATAGACGTGCTGTAGCTCTAGAGTTATCTGTACAAAATTTGAATTGGTCTGTAGAATTTCACGAAAAATGTTATGATCACAGTTCAGAATAGCTGGATAACTGTGAAGTAGGAGTCCCTTTTTCGAGAAATATACATTTTTTGAGAGTTCTTGATAGATATACTATAGTTCTGAAGTCCTAGGCACAAGATTTCAATAGTTCTGCACAGTTTTGAAAAAAAAAAACGGAAAATTCAAATGACATTTTCGTGCATGTAATAGTTTATGAGATAAATGGAATAATGGTCAGATTTTCCGTACATCAAAAGCAAATATGTACAACAGTTCTGATCACAGTTCTAGATAGTACCCAAACACTTCTACCGAAAATGGCCATTTAAACTATTACTGGCACTCGGAAACTTTGTCCTTATGTAGCATAACGGTCCAGTCCCCAACTGCTTGGACACCTGCGCAAGATTGGGTAGTGTCTCCTTGTCTGCTTTAAGTTAGCCATTTAAAGTAAAATTATGACAGAGTAATATTATTTTTAATAATCGTGGTAACACACATATTATTTGCAATTCCAAGCCTTCTAGAATATGAAGATGTTGTGGCAAGCATTCGCGGTGCTTTTTAATTCTTTGAAGTATCGATTAACAATCGCCATTCGGTTGCATTATAGGCCGAAATCAATCAATTAAACCATGTTATTTATGGCAGTATACAAATCTATCATCACTTCGAAAGTATAACAGAAACACACTCTCTCGTGCCAAATCATTCAACCGATGCCACTCAAATCCCTTAAGAACGGAATCATCTTCAGTAGAAAATTCTTCGCCGTTGGGGTCACTTCGGTCTCCACCAGACCCGTAATAATGTTATTTATGGCAGTATACAAATCTATCAACACTTCGAAAGTATAACAGAAACACACTCTCTCGTGTTTGAAAGTAATATACCTCAGCTCCTTTTTCAAGCACGTTTTCTTCGCCTTGGGTAGATGAAACAGTTCTGGAGCTTTTTTGGATAGTCCTAGATCTCGTGCCAAATCATTCAACCGATGCCACTCAAATCCCTTAAGAACGGAATCATCTTCAGTAGAAAATTCTTCGTCGTTGGGGTCACTTCGATCTCCACCAGAGCCGGCCGAAGTGGCCGTGCGGTTAAAGGCGCTGCGGTCTGGAACCGCAAGACCGCTACGGTCGCAGGTTCGAATCCTGCCTCGGGCATGGATGTTTGTGATGTACTTAGGTTAGTTAGGTTTAAGTAGTTCTAAGTTCTAGGGGACTAATGACCTCAGCAGTTGAGTCCCATAGTGCTCAGAGCCATTTGATCTCCACCAGACCCGTAATTATGTGTTTTCAAAGAGAGTAATTCTCTGAAAACTGACACTATCATTTTTGTTCAATTTGGCACTGGACGTATAGCTAACGGTAACTAGGATACTTTACGTCACATTTGTTTTTCTTGTTTTATCCTGACGTGTTCACTATATGAAAGTAGCAATCGCTTGAGTGATCTCTGGGCTCTCGCCACATTATATATATATATATATATATATATATATATATATATATATATATATATATATATATATCGTTTGTGTATTTGTTTAGTGACAGCCACTCATACAGTTGCAGATGACATGATGTATACCGTGAAAAATGGCCACAAAAAATGCAGAAAATATGACAGAAACAGCGTCAACAATCTTAAAGTATAATCTCAAACGCAAGGTTATCATATGTTACCTTCATCCATGCCGCGAGGGGTAGCCTGTCACGGTCCGCGCGGCTCCCCCCGTCGAAGGTTCGGAACCTCCCTCGGGCATGGGTGTGTGTGTCGTCCTTAGCGTAAGTTAGTTGCTGTTAGATTAAGTAGTTTGTAAGCTTAGGGACCGATGACCTCAGCAGTTTTGTCCCATAAGACCTTACCACCTTCATCCATATCCATAAACTCCCGGCACACTGCAAGGGGCCCATAATTTATTTTGATCACAAAATGTCTTTTCGAAACAGGCTAGCCTTTCAAATGTACTGATGTTTTCCCTTTGACTGAGGACGGTAAGACTCCAACATATATTACGAAACGAACCGGGACTGCTTAAGCACTTACTACGTGAACCACCAAAGGCAGACTTGAGGAAAGCTGTGAAAGTAATGTTTATCTGTGTTAAAAGTAGCTGCGAGCCGTCCATTGAACGTGAGTACATGCAAAACAGTATTCACAACATTACCGCAATCCCAGCTGTATAGCGCTGACACACATAAGTTCTCGTTTGTGTATTTGTTTACTAACAGCCACTCATACAGTTGCAGATGACATGATGTCCGAGAAAAACGACAACAAAAAAAAACGCAGGAAATATGCCGTGAAAAGCGGCAACAATAGCAGAACCATGCTGTGACGTGTAATAAACAAGGTGTTATTAAATTATTCACGCAAAACAATATTTGGAACAAAACAATACACACCTAATCATGTATTACAATGTTTTATAAGTATGCAATTTCTGGATGCTTTAGAATCAAAGAACCCACTGCTGATGGCGATATTAGTCGCTGAAACTAGTGTGGGAGTAAATAAATAACAACAATGTTTGCTTCAAGGCGGACGCACAATCCCATGTTGTTGCTTACGTTTTCAGTTAATATAAAATAAAAGATAAACTCTGCTAACCTTACATACAAACAAGAACATGGATTCAACGTCGGAATGTGCTACACTATGTCAAAGCTACACTTGACGTCTCACTACAGTATCTTAGCATAACTGAGCTGGTGTAAACACTATGAGCCAGTCGCTGGTCTGCTACAACGACATTCATCCCTCAACTCGCCGGTCGGAGATGGTGTATGTCAGACAATGAGAGAGCAATAGCGCTTGCTGTGCTCCACGTCCAATCCCGCGGTGAACGGTCACATTGACATAAGGTATAGAGAAAATAACTGGAAGAGATAGAGGAAAGTAAAATGCAGTATTGAATTCAGCATGCACATTTGACTCCAAAGCTGCTCAACGATCTTACTCAGCAGGAACTGTGTTCCAAATTGTTCCCCAGTAAGTGAAACAAAATTAAGCAGAAGTGCTATCAAAAACCAGTTACAACTAAAATACACTGAAGGTCTTAAGAAACTGCCTGATATAGTGTAGGGCCCTCACAGGCATGCAGACGTGTCGCAGCACGACGTGGGATGGACTCGACTACTGTCTGAAGTAGTGCTGGAGGGAACTGACAACATGACTCCTGCAGAGCTGTCCATAAATCAATAAGAGTACGAGTGGGTGGAGGTCTCTTCTGAACAGCTCGCTGTGGGGCATCCCAGATATGCTCAAAAATGTTCATGCCTGGGGAGATTGGTGACCAGTAGAAGTGTTTCAACTAAGAAGAGTGTTCTTGGAGTCACTCTGCAGCAATTCTGGACGTGTGAGGTGTCGCATTGTCCTGCTGGAATTACCCAACTCTGTCGGAATGCACAATGAAGACGAATACATACAGGTTATCAGACAGGATGCTTACGTACGTGTCACCTGTCAGAGTCGTATCTAGACGTATTAGGGGTCCCATATCACTCCAACTACGCCCCCCCCCCCCCCCCACACACACACAATTACAGGGCCTCCGCCAGCTTGAACAGTGTCCTGCTGACATGCATCGTCCATGGACTCATTAGGTTTTCTCCGTACTCGTACACGTCCGTCAGCTGGATACAATTTCAAGCGAGATTCGTCCGACCAGGCAACATGTTTCCAGACATGTCATGTCATGTCAGTGTGGATGTGCTATACAGCACTTCAATGTGGTGACTTCGAAGTATTTGGTAATGTTGAGCACAGCTTAATATCTAAGAACAAGATAAGCTGGATACAATTTCAAACGAGATTCGTCCTACCAGGCAACATGTTTCCAGACATGTCATGCATGTCAGTGTTGACGGTTCCAGGAGAGGCGTAAAGCTTTGTGTCGTGCAGCCATCAAAGGTACACAAGTGGGTCTTCGGCACTGAAAGCCCATATCGACGATGTTCCGTTGAATGGTTCGCACAATGGCACTTGTTGATGGCCCAACACTGAAATCTTGTTGTCTTACACAGGCGTTGTCGACCGCAGTGCTGTATTCTGCGTGTTTGCATATCTCTGTATTTGAATGCCGGCCGGTGTGGCCAAGCGGTTAAAGGCGCTACAGTCTGGAACCGCGTGACCGCTACGGTCGCAGGTTCGAATCCTGCCTCGGGCATGGATGTGTGTGATGTCCTTAGGTTAGTTAGGTTTAAGTAGTTCTAAGTTGTAGGGGACTGATGACCTTAGAAGTTAAGTCCCATAGTGCTCAGAGCCATTTGAACCATTTTTGTATTTGAATAAGCATGCCTATACCAGTTTCTTTGGCGCTTACGTGTCCATTTAGAAGCAAATGCTGCTTGAAACTAAGACATATTTCCATTTTGAAGACGGGTAAAATTGGTGAGACATTAATGGCACTTTGGGAGTATTACACTGTCCATGGTAAATATCTTCTTTTGTTTCACGATAAAAGGTGGCGTACGTCTGACGAAGCATGCCTTAAGTGTTGACATGTTATCTGCGTATTTTTGAAAATGTATATCATTTATCTCACCATTAACTTCTGCTACTGAAGAAATAACAATTAATATGCGTAACTTGGATGTGCTATACAGCACTTCAATGTGGTGACTTCGAAGTATTTGGTAATGTTGAGCACAGCTTAATATCTAAGAACAAGGTAAACTGAAGAAAATTTCCGAAACTGTTGGTGGCGACAGGTAGCGCGCATACCTTCACGTGATTCTAAAACCAGTCACTAGACTTATCTTCTTTTTCTTTGGGGGCTGTCCCGCCTGGTGGCGTGGTCTGCTGAGATGATTCGCAGTCTCCACTTTGTTCGATCGTGGGCAATGCCTGGATAGTAATCTACTGCTTTCAGGTCGTTGTACAGAAGGTCGGTCCATCGCTGTCCCTTGGGGCTCTTCCCCATGACTTCCAACGTGTATGCTGCCTTGGCAATGGCGTCGTCCTCTGCACGCAGCATATGTCCGAACCATCGTAGACGACTTCCTCGAATTTACTTCTGGATCGGTTGGACCGCAAAACATTTCTGGATAGGTTCGTTCGAAACGTAATCCAGTCGAGTGATGTCACATGTCCATCTGAGTGTCTTAGTGTCAACGACCCCAATTCGTCGTCCGTCCTCTTCTGTAGCTGCCTAAAACTCGGTGACGTAGAGAGCAACATAGCGGACGGCAGCCTGATAGATCTTTGACTTCAGATAATCCTTAATCCGACGATCACAGGCTGCCTGTGTTCTTTTGTTAACGTAATCTGTTGGCCATCGCTAGAAACTGCTAGAACCGCCACACCTAAATTCGTATACTCTTGGTGGATCTTCTCTGTCAACGTTGATGGCCCCAACTTCTCACGAATATGATGGCATGTACTCAGTTCTCTTTGTTTTGAATCGAAGGCCATAACGCACGAGTCGGTCGTTCCACTCTTCTGTTGGGTGCTGGATATCAGACTTGTTCTCCACAGCCAATATGACATCATCAGCATAGAAATGTGTACGTGGTAGTGGTATGTGCACATCTCATGTGTCAGAGTCCATCACAAGGATTATCAGCAATTGTAAAAACCTTCACCTTTTCACCACTGCTGTTTACTCTTGTGATGGACAATGACACATCAGACGCACACATGCCACTACCATGGACATTTCTCTTTTTTTATGATGTCATGTTGGTTGTGGGTAACAAGTTTGACCTGCTGCACCAAACACAAGCGGGGAACGACCAACTCGCATGATATGGCCTTCGGCTCAACAAAAAGAACTCAGAGTACACTGACTCACTAAGTCAATAGAATAAAGTATTGAGCAATAAACATCGTTTGCTCCTATGTACACTATCAACGATGTCCCCTAGTCCACTGTGAATAAAATGTACATATGTATGGAACTTACAGGGCAGCAATAATTGAACTAAATGAAATAAAATCGTTATAAGTTCGCATGTTGAAACTGCACAGTTGGCCGCGGGGCATGATGGGAATTAGTATGCGCATGATGGTTTGGTTCAGCGACGAAGCTCACTTTCATTAGGTTGGGTTCGTCAATAAGCAAAATTGGCGCATTTGCGGGAGGGAGAAATCGCAGTTCGCGATCGAGAAGTCTCTTGGTCCTCAACGGGTGACTGTGTTGTGTGCAACGTCCAGTCACGGAACTATCGGTGCGACATTCCTTGATGGCAAGGTGACTATCGAACGGTACGGGAAGGTCTTGGAAGATGATTTCATCCCTATTATCCAAAGTAACCCTGACGGAGCTCTACCCCATTAAAGCTGGAGAGTGTTTGATGTCCTGGAGGAGCATTCTGGGGGCCGCATTCTAGCTCTGGGGTACCCAGAGCTTACTGGCATAGGCCACGATTGGCCACCATATTCTCCGGACCTGAACACTTGCGATTCCTTTTTGTGGTACTATATTAAAGATAAGGTGTATAACAGTAACCCCAAAACCATTCCTGAGCTGAAAACAGCCGTTCAGTAGGTCATCGACAGCATCGATGTTGCGACACTCCAGCGGGTTATCCAGAATTTCGTTATTCGTCTGCGCCACATCATCGGCCATGGTGGCAGGCATATCGAACATGTCATGACGTAAATCCTAATATCTGTATGATGTTTACACGTTGAATAAAGTGTGTTCACGCCGTAGTTTGTAACTAGTTCAGGTTTTTTTTCATGTAGTTCAGTAACTGTTGAAACGTCCCCTTAGAAAAATTGTACATGACTGTCCTTAAACTGCCACACAATATTTTTAGCGCAACGCAATCTGACTTTCAGTAATCCCTACAAAAGAATGGCCCTGAGTAACATTAACCCATACGTTTCACAAACCACTTACCTCACAAAAATCATCGTTACCCGAACTACTGCAATACAGCGAGCGCCATTACTTCCAGCTAAATAAAAGATTCAAACTACTGACTGCACTAACTATTGATAGGCATAGTTAGCAAATGAAAGATTTTGATAGAGAACAAACAATGTATTTACCTCAATAGTGTTCAAAAATGATAATATATATAGCAGTTCATGACATCCATTCTTACAAATGTACTGTTTCTGATGGACACACGTCCAGATCATCCGCTCTCAAAAATCCACCATCTCACTTCCCCACATCCACCACTGCTGGCGGCTCACCTCCAACTGCGCAACGCTATGCGCTGTTAACAGCCAACTGCCCAACACTACAATAGCCAACAACAATGCAAACCAGCCACAGACTGCACACAGCACAGCCAGTGATTTTGATACAGAGCGCTACGTGGCGTTACCAATAAGAAAACCTAAATAGCCTACTTACATAGCCCCCATGCTCCCCACAAAAAATTTTACAAATTGTTTTGGGCGCTGGCCAATACATAATTGTTAAAATTTTTCCAAAATTACAATAACAAAGAAATCAAATGCACACACTTATTGATACAATGTTGTTCAAAAGCTAAAATTTTCTCACAGTCCATAAAGACAGTCCTGATCATCCATCACAGTAAAATAGCAGTGTTTTTTTTCAAAGTCTGAGCAGTAAAAGAAAATGCACACGGAAGTAGTAGATTTCCATGCAGTCTTGAACAAGTACTGTTGTCCTTCCAACGGAAAGACAGTGCTGACTCTTGACATGCAGACAGGTAATGGGCCACAACAGAGCAAACCCACAGCAGAGTCAGTCCAAGTTCAAGAATATTGGTAGGTAGGTCATCACAGAGCAGACCCACTGTAGTCCTGGTAGAGAGTATGGTATAGGTGGGCCACCAGAGGTGCAGACCCACTGTAGTCCTTGTAGAGACGGCCAGCAGCCATCTGTTGCGACTGTGCAGGTGCACAATCACCATCGAAGAGTCTTGCAGAGAATATAGCAAGTCCATAAACCACCACTTGTGCACTCACAAAGTTTTTGGAATTGTCCTTAGAAGCAGCAATGCTGTTAACCAGTCCTTTGCTGTATTATCAACACACGTGGGAGCACTAACAGTCCTCTTTTTTTCACATATTGTGGATATACAATGACCAACAGAAATATGTGCAGTGAAATGAATGCTTACAAGTTACTTAATTTGATGAACTGTTGTCAATTACATTTTTATAACATAAGAATACAATAACAAAGGTACAAAATACATCATTAAAGAACATAACAATACAGATAACATTTGTAATAATACGGGCTTTACAATAGAATCGAACTAACATATACATCAGTGTTACAGGAATTATGACATAAGTAAATACATAAAAGATCAGAATAACTTTTGAAACATCAACTTCACACATGAGCATTAAAACAAAACAGAATAAATAATGTCTAAACATCTTTACAAAGTAAATAACGTATTATTAATGCCAATTATACTTGAGGATAACAGCATTCCTCATCATAGTGAATGTAGCTTAGTATTACAAGAGAAAAAATTCTATGAAACAGTACACAGAGACAGGAAGAAAACAAATACACAAGGGTACACAAACACATAGTGGGATAACACAAAAGGAAAGGACAGGGTTTGTTTTCAGTGTAACATTTGGTACTGCAGTCCAACCCAAAACTTCATTCCATAGATCGTCCCTCTTATTTCGACATTTGCTCCAGCCAAAAAAAAAAAAAAAAAATTCTATCCAAGCATGCTTTCTGTATTCTGTTCACATCCTCTTTCACAAATGGTTTTTCTCCACTGTACACTACTTTTTTGGCCAAACCATTTTCTTATAGCTTCTCAATGCATTCCTTCCAATCCATCATAGTTAGTTTCTTATATAGTCTACCCCCTCTTAAGCTAACTTAAATCTACTGAGCTCAGATGCTAAACTAAGGGACGATGCAATGCAGCAGCACAAAACAATTAACACAAACAGCAATGACAAAAAATGGAAATTGTCAAAGCAAGCAGCAAAAAAATATAAATTAGCAAAGCAATTGCAATATTGCAACTAATAAAAGGCAATGTGCAGCAACAAAAAAAATAAAACAGTAGTAAAACTGGCTTAACAGAGTAATACAAACTGAAATTTGGTAGCACTATGCCTGGCAAACAGCAGCAGCAAATGCAATAACTTATACCTAAACATGACAAAGCTCAAGCAAAAAAAAATATTACAGTAAAAATAGCCATGTTTAATACCTATGTCACATCTTAACAATAGTGCGATGCATCACGATAACTTACTCTACCAAAAAAATTACCAAGTAGTTGAAAAGAAAATTATGTATGCAGTTACTGTTATTAATCCCTTCTTATTGTTCTTTCCATTCCATGTGCTCCTTTTTCGAAGAATGTGGATCATAAAATTATTATTTGAGAGATCTGTTGGCAGAAAGTGTTCACATTAACAAATGCATTTAATTTTATTTTATAAAACCAATGTTGCAACACAGCTGGAAACCAGTTATTAAACAAAATGAGCAATCTCTCAACTAGGAAGACAATAGATGTAAAATGTTTCTCATCATTTCATTAGGAATTTTAGTAAATATCATAAATTACGAACTCCACAGTGTAATCATATGTTTTCAAGTTTGAGCATGTCGTATTTGCGATGCTTTCTACAAAGAAATGTCAATAGCGAGGATAATGGCCTCTTTTTTTTTCTCCACCTGTACCTCTGAAAGACACACACTAATGGCTTTTTCCCAGGCGACTGTCGCGCAGCTGGGTGCCCACGATGCATTACGTGAAGCTCACTTAACTTTCTTACTGAAATATTTACGACACCAGTTTGCACTACAGTGACAGTCTCATATAAAAAAATTCACAGGTCGAGAATTTGCGTTGAAATTGTGTAGAAACAAAATCCTATAAATATAACAAAGTCCAAAAAATTTTCGCTGGCATTGTGATACATTCACGTATTAATCACATTTCATAAGTCTTAAAGTACGATTCTTGGTTTCCAACATCCTTCTTCACAAGTCAGAGTCCCTAACAACTACTTATTATCCCTTACCTTATTACACATATACATATTCGTCGACACTTCTTCAATATTTCATCATAATAAATATGTAGCATAATCAAATTCCTCAAATAGCATCAGCTTATTGATCATAAACATACCTCAACTGCATAATACACATTGTCATCATAATAATAACATCATAACACCTCAGTCAAATCTCTAAAAGGCTGTAGCTTTCTGCAATAATGTCAAACCCTAAAAAATATTCTCTTCTCATTTCAATAGTGTCATCTACCTCAAACGTACTTTAAATATCATGATCCCATACCAAATACATCATTCAAAGCTCTCATAGTATCACAATGGTTCCGAAAAAATATATGAACAGTTCACAAAGTACAGACAAAATACAGATTCATAAGTGTGAAGTTATCTAACTGTGTAATTGTGTAAACATGTGTCACTGATGTAGTAAAAAGATGTTTGCTTCTCTGTCAAATAATCAGATAGTTATCTTCAAAAATGGCTCTGAGCACTATGGGACTTAACATCTGAGGTCATCAGTCCCTAGAACTTAGAACTACTTAAACCTAACTAACCTAAGGACATCACACACATCCATGGCCGAGGCAGGATTCGAACCTGCGACCGTGGCGGTCACGCGGTTCCAGACTGAAGCGCCTAGAAGATAGTTGTGTAATTCTGTTTTAGAGGAATATGGTACCGATGTGTAAAGTTGTATAAGCAAATACCATATTAGCTATGGCTCCTTTTGCTTGCCAAACACATGGTACACAAATTAAGCATGAACCCCCTGAGGATTAATGTAATTATACCCTCAGGTGTTACAGATTACAGCAATAGAATGAAATGTATCACGGAAAACTTTCTTTGTCATTCAAAAGTCTTGAAAAATAAATGGTTCAAGTACAAAATTAATCACTCAAATGCGTGTCCTGTAGCGCTAAATGTGCGTCTTGCTGTAAGATAATTCTGCGGAAGTGTCGTAGTTATCGTCCTCTGTAAGGAAAGTTCTGCTAAAGTCAATGTACTTACCTCATCGTAAACGAAAGTGAAATGCTTTGCGTATAGATATCGTAGTTATTACGTACCTTACCATGATCAAGAAAGTGGTATAATGTAACGTATTGTTGTGCTACGAAAAAGGCTGTCTCATTGTAGCTATACCACAAAAATTACTACTAAAATATGTTTTACTTTCCAGAATAATACAGAAAAACTGTGCAGATATAAAACAGATGCACCGCAAAAACAACAATGTAAATTGTGTCACGTATTAGTAGCGTCGTGATATAATCGTGTAGCTATCAAAGAAACCAAATGCTAAGTCATCCTTAATCTCACCGAATGTACTTCTAATAAAGAGTATCTTTTCAAGTAAACCAAATAGTTGCATTAACATCTCATTGGAAGTATATGTTTTAAGTATGTAAGCCTTAAAGTCGTTACGTAATCGTGCAACTAACAAGCAAGAATGTACAAATAATAACACTGTGTCATCTGTCCACTATACCAATGCATCCGTAATTTCTGTTTAAATAAGTTCTCTTGGTTCTTGACTGGATATTTAACTTCAAACATTGTTGCATGTTAACAGATTCTAAGTCTGACAAAGCATACTAGTAATGTAAAGTGAAAAACTTTATAGCAAAGACTAAGTTAAAAAAACAGATTATGTCTCAATAAACGGTTTTACATATGAAATGTAGTGTAAACCTTTACTCTTCCTAGTACGCAGAGTTTCAACTTCAATGCAATTATCATGTGGTATATGTCGGTAAAGGATACTGGAATTTTTCTCAAGATTAGTTTATGTAATTTTTCGCTGAGCCAGCTGGTGCACGTGGCTGCCTGCTGTGCGAGTCATTGTCTGTCTCTTGGCGCGCGTCGTTATTGGGATTAGGAGACCTAACTTCTACAAATTCACCTTGCTGAGAGGGCCCAGCCCTGTTTGAATCCCGCCAGTTCTGATGCAATTTAGGTCTGTCGTTACGATTATATCGTCTGTCGTCATGTCGGTAGATTCCATAATTTCTTTCTTGTCGGTTAAGTGGTGGAAAATTTCTCCCTGAATTATCACTGCACAGTGGACCATTGCGTCTGAAGTTATTCTGTCTCCCGTGATAATAATAGTTCTGGTTGCCATATTGTCTGTTTCTATGATTGTCTCTGTCATATTCAATACTACAGAAATGCGATCTTTGTCTGTAACTATTACTACTCTGCCAATGGTTATCATATGGGTGGTGTCTGTTTTGGTCACGATTTACGTTGTAAGAATAGCCTACTCGTGTCCAGTTATTATTTCTTGCATCGTGGAACTGTGACGGATGTGACCTGTAATTGATGTGCGCCTGTTTTCACGTTCCGCGATTGTCAGTGTCAATTTCCAGTTCTTGTAACAGTCCCTGAGAAGCTTCAATGTCGTCTTTGCAACGTCCTGCCAAAATAATATGTTGTAAATGTTCAAGTAATTTGATTAAGCAAATGGGGATGAGTTCTGATGGGCTGTATTGGTTTGACAGGTACTGAGTCTTGTGCAACATGTCTTCAAAATATTTCACAAGACCGGAAAATTCAGATTGTTCGAAATGTTTCATCATTATGTTGCTATGTTTTACTCGGTCTTTTGTAGCTTGAGACCAAAATGCTGAGAGGAAGGCATGATAAAATTCTCCGTCACTTTGACAATCGTGAATGACCGATCACATTCTTACAGCTGGTTCATTCTCTAAATAGCCACACATAAATTCTAATCTGTGCACTAATAACCAGTTGGGCGGAGGGGGGTGGGGGGGTGGGGGAGGAACAATGAGAGAATTGTTGAAACCACGCTTGTGGATGAATGTCGTTGCCAGAATTCTTAATTCGTTTTGAGGAGGAGGAGGAGGAGATTAGCGTTTAACGTCCCGTCGACAACGGGGTCATTAGAGACGGAGCACAAGCTCGGATTACGGAAGGATGGGGAAGGAAATCGGCCGTGCCCTTTCGAAGGAACCATCCCGGCATTTGCCTGAAGTGATCTAGGGAAATCACGGAAAACCTAAATCAGGATGGCCGGACGCGGGATTGAACCGTCGTCCTCCCGATAATTCGTTTTGAATTTGCGTTCAGCAATGAACAGCTTATAGTCAAAATCATCGTGTCGGCGAGTCGCATGTCGGTCATTGTTACGTCGTTTCGGCGGTTCCATTTCAAAATTCGGTGCACCTTGCCAATTTCTTTCATAATTTCCGAAATGCGCTGTATTATTATTTAGCGGCTGTTCCGTATTTCTATGTCCCTCTTCCCGTATTGGAGAGTAAGTGTCCTCTAAAATATGTAATTCTGGTATTACCTGTGTCAACTGATCTTGTACTTCCCGGATTTCTCTTTGGTGTTGCGTATTAATTTGATTCTGATTTTGTTTGAACTTCCTAATTTGTTCGCACTCTTCTGTGTCATTAAAGACTACCGGTTTTGTGTCATTCAGATTATCATCTACCTTCGTAGATAAATTATTTAGCTGATCCGAAAGTTCAACCACTTTCTCTGATAATGAACTTATTTCTTCCACGTGTCTTTCTGAACCAATTTTCAGAGTATCTACTGCGTCCTTTAAGTTTTCCTGAGTTTTTGCAAGTTGCGTAACCGAATCAGTAGATGCAACTGAGTCAATTTTAGCTTGCTAGGTGTCGTGATTTTCATGAACTATAGTTTGCTGTTCCTTTGTGGCTGCTTCGTGATTCTGTAATGCATTTTCATGACGCGAAAAAATAGGTAGGAAATGCTCACAAATATGTGTTTTTACGTCATAACAGACTTTTTGACATTTCGCTTCGATTTTATGTAACTCAGTAGTTAAATCTTCACCTGTTTGTTCAAGCTTGGTGTCTAATTTCCAAAGATTTTGTTCCATTGTGTCTAACTTTTGAAGCTTTTGCTGTGTTTATCTCTGATTTTGTTCCATTTGCTGCATTAATTGCAATAATAATGTATAAGTGTCTGTAATCTGTTCCTCTATGCTTTTCGGCAGTGAATTTGCACCTGCAACATTCACATTTTGACCAGCAGAGAATGTGTCTTGACTTATTTGAGAAAACGGTGAGGACCAAAAACCTGAGTCTACAGTATTTGCAATATTGTGTTCTGACATTTTGGATTCCTGAGGCGAGCTGTTGCCGACCGATCGATCGATAATGCTTCCCTGTTCGCTACTTGTTTCACTGTCTACACCATTATTTGCCGCCCGCTCCATTTCCCTATGCACAGTTAACACATTACCACTTTGAATGTCTGTTAATTCATCACACAGTGGTGCTGATAAGCTACGCTCGTCGTCACTATTATTTCTCAGTTTACTTTGTAGCCTAGTGTTACGTTTTTCACACGCCATTATTGTCACAATGTTTTACACGATAACACAGAAAAGCACAATTTGAAGAGCAAAATAAGAAAACACATTAACATAGCACCGAAAATAATAACTAGCTAATTGCAAGCGCAGCTGCAAAATACTTGATGCAAATCTACATTCATGCCACAACGGTTTTACTGTACAACAATGAAAAACTACAACTACAAAGGAAATTCTCTTTATGATTACGCGCTAGCAATAAACAATAGCTACACTAATTACACAAACTACAAGAAAAACATCAGAAGATTCCAGTGAGGTGTCCTCGGCTAAGGGTCGACATATGAAACGTCCCCTTAGAAAAATTGTACATGACTGTCCTTAAACTGACACACAATATTTTTTAGCGCAACGCAATCTGACTTTCAGTAATCCCTACAAAAGAATGGCCCTGACTAACATTAACCTATACGTTTCACAAATCACTTACCTCACAAAAATCTTCGTTACTCGAACTACTGCCAGCTAAATAAAAGATTCAAACTACTGAAGGCACTAACTACTGATAGGTATAGTTAGGAAATGAAAGATTTTGATAGAGAACAAACAATGTATTTACCTTAATAGTGTTCAAAAATGATAATATGTATAGCAGTTCATGACATACATTCTTACAAATGTACTGTTTCTGATGGACACACGTCCAGATCATCCGCTCTCAAAAATGCGCCATCTCACTTCTCCACATCCACCACTGCTGGCGGCTTACCTCCAACTGCGCAACGCTACGCGCTGTTAACAGGCAATTGCCCAAAACTACAATAGCCAACAACAATGCAAACCAGCCACAGACTGCACGCAGCACAGCCAGTGATTTTCATACAGAGCGCTACGTGGCGTTACCAATAAGAAAACCTAAATAGCCTACTTACACTGTCACCCTTGTATGGTCCAGGACCTAGTGGAGTACATCCCTTCTGTGGGAGCAAATTAAAGAACAGACTGAAGAGAACAGTGAACATTTTGCCTTCTTATCGGCAGAAATTAGCAAGGGTCGTCAAAGGACCTTATAAAGTCAACACTACTTCCTCACATAATGTACAAATCATGAAGTTCTGTTGTGTCATGTGTATTCTCTTCACAGTGTGGGAAAGACAAAAATTCCAACTTGCGTGAACACGAAGTATAACAAACGTATCCCGCCCGAATGACTGCTATGGTTTTACTATGACGTCGAAACACTTTTAGCAGGAAGCGTAGTATGCGCTTGCGGATCATGGACTAAACTGATGTGTAATGTCTTCCTTCATGAACAGTTACGATACCTGTCACGTGTAGACAGGATTTCACTATTTCAGGATAGGTCGAGTAGATGACGATGAAACAAACAAATAATCCTAATACACATAGGTACAGAAAAAATGGTTTCCATGGTACAACGTAAAGGGTGGACGGAAAGTGTTATGTCCAGAGGAAACATCAATCGTCTGGATGTAGCTGTGGGTTCTTTGCTTGCTCTGGAGATGCCTCATTGGCACTAAAACCCTTGAAATATTAGTTCACTTTATTACATTAATGATAAATAGATTTACTTAATTCGATACAGTCGTTTACCGCTGCAATGCCTCATAATTTACAACTGTCAGTGACTATTAACGCATCACGTGGTGCACTAACAGACTGTCCTCTTGAAGTACATTGTTTAAGATTTGCAAAAGGGCATTTACATCTGAGACCTGAATAACTCTTTAGTCCTATTAGACGATGCTTACTGCTTCAGCTGGGGTCACGAACTGGGTCAGGACATTCCCATGCTCGGCTCTATATGGACCCTCAACGTAAGGCCCGTTTCACACTGGGACACTGGTGACGGTCACTAGCGACGGTCACCGACAGAGATACATTCGTTTGAACTGGAGCATTAACACCGGGACACTACACCGCCTCATCGAGCCACTGTGACCCAGCAGTGACTCACTCTCGCCACATGTGACGGACACCGTGACTGTGTTCACAACGATCACCGACGGACATGCATTAGTTTGGAATGGAGTGTTCGCACTGGGACACAGACCACAGACACAGCGCTGCAGATTTGCCAACAGAAGACAGTCATTTCTGATACAGTGCCACAAAAAATGCATTATATATTATACTGTACACACTGTAGCCAGGAGTTTAGATTTCATTAACACAAAAGGTTTTATAAGTGAAGTAGAAAGTCGTCCTGCTATTTGGGACGCCAAAAGCGATGACTATAGCAACAAAGTGGTGGTTAGCAGGGTAGTAACCTTCAAGCACATTTCCAACCCTCGTCCCCTTTTCTTCTGCATCTTAACGCGTTCCACCATATTTTCCCAAAAATAGATTTAAAACATTATTGTTAATTACAATTATTTACGCATATGTGGCTACTACAATAATTAATTTTATTCATTTATTACAATATTATTGAGGTACAAGTTCCTGACTCACTATAATTTTAATTGTAAGTTCCAATCAGTTCAGTGAATACAATAATGTTACTTCTTATAGTTAACATAGTAATAAATGCACAATGCACATCACAAATACAATGCCAGATGAACAATGAGACCTAACCACATTAACGTTGATATAACATTTCTAGCAATTATATTTTTTGCTGCTACCAAGCCACTTCACCTTCAGGGCTAACGAAGTAGTTTGCAAAGTCATCTCTGATACTGTTCGCAATGTTTCCTCCACGTAATAAACGAGGTGACATGTCCTGCAATCCCTGAATAGTTAATGTATCCTTAAGCGACATAACGAGTATAAAACAATCCTTTCTGCAGCCAATCATGAAGCAGTGGATGTGCGTGTAATAAGCTGGCATACTATGCTTACTTTCATTCTATAATGTCATATGGGATAATTTTTTGCGGTAATTCATCAAGTTAAGCTAAAGTTTTCCGAGCACAAAAACGTGCAGTAAGAGTTATATGTGGTGTAAACTCAAGAACATCCTGTAAAAGCCTGTTTAGGAAACGAGGGATACTAACTACTGCTTCCCAATATACTTATTCTTTAATGGAATTTGTCATTAAAAATATATCACTTTTTCAAACCAACAGCTCAATTCATGGAATCAATACTAGAAATAAGAATAATCTTCACAAGGATTTAAAGTCACTTAGTCTTGTACAAAAAGGTGTGCATTATTCAGTAACACACATTTTCAATAACTTGCCAGCAGCCATAAAAAGCTTAACAACCAATGAAATTCAGCTTAAGAGAAGCCTAAAGAATTTTTTGGTAGCCAACTCCTTCTACTCCATTGATAAATTTCTCATTTCTCAGGAGAACTAATTGATTTGTATATATATATATATATATATATACACTCCTGGAAATTGAAATAAGAACACCGTGAAATCATTGTCCCAGGAAGGGGAACCTTTATTGACACATTCCTGGGGTCAGATACATCACATGATCACACTGACAGAACCACAGGCACATAGACACAGGCAACAGAGCATGCACAATGTCGGCACTAGTACAGTGTGTATCCACCTTTCGCAGCAATGCAGGCTGCTATTCTCCCATGGAGACGATCGTAGAGATGCTGGATGTAGTCCTGTGGAACGGCTTGCCATGCCATTTCCACCTGGCGCCTCAGTTGGACCAGCGTTCGTGCTGGACGTGCAGACCGCGTGAGACGACGCTTCATCCAGTCCCAAACATGCTCAATGGGGGACGGATCCGGAGATCTTGCTGGCCAGGGTAGTTGACTTACACCTTCTAGAGCACGTTGGGTGGCACGGGATACATGCGGACGTGCATTGTCCTGTTGGAACAGCAAGTTCCCTTGCCGGTCTAGGAATGGTAGAACGATGGGTTCGATGACGGTTTGGATGTACCGTGCACTATTCAGTGTCCCCTCGACGATCACCAGTGGTGTACGGCCAGTGTAGGAGATCGTTCCCCACACCATGATGCCGGGTGTTGGCTCTGTGTGCCTCGGTCGTATGCAGTCCTGATTGTGGCGCTCACCTGCACGGCGCCAAACACGCATACGACCATCATTGGCACCAAGGCAGAAGCGACTCTCATCGCTGAAGACGACACGTCTCCATTCGTCCCTCCATTCACGCCTGTCGCGATACCACTGGAGGCGGGCTGCACGATGTTGAGGCGTGAGCGGAAGACGGCCTAACGGTGTGCGGGACCGTAGCCCAGCTTCATGGAGACGGTTCCGAATGGTCCTCGCCGATACCCCAGAAGCAACAGTGTCCCTAATTTGCTGGGAAGTGGCGGTGCGGTCCCCTACGGCACTGCGTAGGATCCTACGGTCTTGGCGTGCATCCGTGCGTCGCTGCGGTCCGGTCCCAGGTCGACGGGCACGTGCACCTTCCGCCGACCACTGGCGACAACATCGATGTACTGTGGAGACCTCACGCCCCACGTGTTGAGCAATTCGGGGGTGCGTCCACCCGGCCTCCCGCATGCCCACTATACGCCCTCGCTCAAAGTCCGTCAACTGCACATACGGTTCACGTCCACGCTGTCGCGGCATGCTACCAGTGTTAAAGACTGCGATGGAGCTCCGTATGCCACGGCAAACTGGCTGACACTGACGGCGGCGGTGCACAAATGCTGCGCAGCTAGCGCCATTCGACGGCCAACACCGCGGTTCCTGGTGTGTCCGCTGTGCCGTGCGTGTGATCATTGCTTGTACAGCCCTCTCGCAGTGTCCGGAGCAAGTATGGTGGGTCTGACACACCGGTGTCAATGTGTTCTTTTTTCCATTTCCAGGAGTGTATATATATATATATATATATATATATATATATATATATATATATATATATATATATATATATAACTTCTGCACAATTTCATTTCAGTAACGTGTTCATTGTAAATAAGTATTAAAGTAGTTGTATTACACGTTTATTACTTTATAAATAAATAAAAAACTTTTTTATTTTAAATTCAGTGCATTAGTAGTTGTAAAATGATTCTTTCATATAGTGTTCATTAAATAATGACGATCATTACACTTGGGACCTGTGGAGTGATACATTAGCTTATTTGTTTGAGTTGTAAATATTTGTCATGTATTGTTGTTTTTCTGACATGTTCTACATCCTGGAGGACCTCTTCACTATGGATCAATTGGAATGAAAGTAAATGGAATCTAATCTAATCTAATCTAAACGTTTTGTCTTCATTCTTCTACTCCCTCTCCTCCTCCTCCTTCTCCTCCTTAGAAGTACCAACAAAAGTTCCTCCTGGCTCGAGTCCATTTCACTAACTAATCAGTTAACAATAGCCGCTGTGTCGGACACCGGTGATCCAGGAGTGTTCACCACAATTACCGCTGACCGTCACTGGCGACTGTCACCAGTGTCACAGTATGAAACGGGCCTAAGGGCGCCGCTGTTCTGAGAGAGGGCGGGTCTCCTTCACCTCTCCCATTCATCGTTGCAGACTGCAGCAAGACACCGTTGATGTCTGTTGTACTGATGTGCGTAGCCGACATCGCTGTGGCGCCGCTATCTTTGGACAGTGCCACAGAAAGTTTCTTCCTTCTTAGTCAATAGAGCCCCCGAAGTCTGATTTTGTGTTGGATAGTACCACTGTACACCAGCAGATGGTTCTGAAATGCACGCTAGTTTAAATTACTTGCTGAATCACTTTGAACACATTCCGACTATTGATTGTTTGCTGCTGACAAGTGGTGTTCCGACGGTGCCCTTCTCCTAACCTGATCATTTACCTAAATTTAAAACACCTGCCCTTGGTAACTTAATGGAAATCTGTCATTCATAATTATTTTTAGGTATTCTTATGTTTTCATCTAATGAAAGAACAGAAAAGTGGTTAATCTTACCTGTAAATTTTAGTTAGGGAGATAAAAAGAAAGTGCTGTAAAAGTTTCATTTTCTTCAGTATAATGGATTTACACATTGCTTATATAAATTAATTTTTAACTCTCTTTATGTACTTGGATGAGATTATTCGTGTTTTCCATCGTTTTAAAGGTGTTTTCATTAGTAACTGGGACCAATCCGAGAACACGTTCATTCCGAGATTCAAGGCCTCCATGCCAGCGAAATGTTTGACATCAAAATTGCTCAGTCATTGGATGTTGATATAAAAACTGTTATACTTCGCGTTAATGGAGGTGATGGTAATGTTAGTAATAGCAGCAGAGTTGGATGACCAACATAAGACACAGTAAACACGAAAAACGTTATCAGGCGTGTGGTGAAGGATCAGATTGGCGTCGGTAGTCGACCAGTTGGCATACGTCTGATTTCTCAGCTACCAGCAAAGACAAAAGACTATCACTAGAACAAGTGTAAAAGACTGCTTTCGTAGACAGTTGGGGCAAAACTTGCTCCTGTCAACAAACACCACTCTCACGGAAGTTCAGACCTAATAGCTGTAACGCATCTTTCGGCCAGACTACAGGAAATAACCTCGATGATGGGATAAAGATCAGTTTATTGCAGGTCTTCGGGAGGAATGGAACTCAGTAACCTCTGAGGAGACATCAGTGCTCGCAGAGAGTTGTGACAGACGAATTGAGAAATGTGTTCACAATCAGGGAACCCATACAAAATACTGGAAAAGTGAACAGATGACTGTCGAAATCATCCACTGAAATACAGAAATGAGTTTTTTTTAAAAATATATCCGTTTATTTCGACTATGTACACGAACTCTTTATAACAGAATCCCCGAGGAATCAAACTGCAGACATTTACCTGATGACAGGTACAATACAATAAGTGTCAAACATGGGCACCGTTTATGGTTTTAGTATGTGTCTCCATCAATACTCCTACATATCCAGAAATTCCAGGCGCGTTCCGAATGCAATGACAATCATCCACAGCACGTTCTTGGAGTTGATCGACACTATCAACAAGGCTTGAGTATATCAAAGATTTAAAATATCTCCACACAAGAAAATCCAAGTGGTTAAAGTCGAGGGGCCTGCCAGGCCATGTTATTGGTGAGCCAGGACCGATAGACTTGTGGTAGAGGATTAGTGCTACATATTCCCGAATAGGCCGGCCGACGTGGCCGTGCGGTTAAAGGCGCTGCAGTCTGGAACCGCAAGACCGCTACGGTCGCAGGTTCGAATCCTGCCTCGGGCATGGATGTTTGTGATGTCCATAGGTTAGTTAGATTTAACTAGTTCTAAGTTCTACCCCTAGAACTAATGACCTCAGCAGTTGAGTCCCATAGTGCTCAGAGCCATTTGAACCATTTCCCGAATGGTCACATCAGATTGTGCACGTCCGCCATCATGCATCTGTTACTTACTCACTGAGGCGACAAAAGTCATGGGATAGAGGTATGGAAATATAAAAATGGTGGTAATATCACGTACACTAGATATAAAAGGGCAGTGTTTGGCGGAGTTGTCATTCATACTCACGTGATTCATGTGAAATGGTTTCCGACGTGATTATGGCTGCACGACGAAAATTCACCGCGAGGTTGAATGCCTTCGGGTGGTGTTGGTGTCCCGTGAGGCAGTAAGGAGAGGGTGCAGGCGGAAGAGAGACGAATGGCCAGTGATCATAACGAAGATACAGGCCGCAAATGTGGATATCGACTGATATAAGCGGTTTTGACAGAGGGCACATTGTTGTGGAGCGGTGGCTGGAAACGAGAATCTCCGAAACGGCGAAGCTGGTTGGTTGTTTGCGTACTGCTGTCGTGAGCACCTGTGGAAAATGGGTGAAGGATGATGTAATGACGCGTATGCCGTGCAGTACTGGACGTCCCCGTCTCATCATAAAACGCAGAGGTCGGAGGATCCCCCAATGAGTAATCCAGGATAGGCAGCGATCTGTGACAGATCTGACAACAGAGAACAGTGCTGGTCCAGACACATGCGTTTCGGAGTCCACCGCTGAAAGCCCACAGTTGAATGTGTAGCTCCACAGCACACTACCCCTACGTGTTCCTGTGTTGGTCCAACGACATTGTCAGTTACGACTGCAGTGTGCACAGCATCACCGAGTTTTCAACGTGGATCAATAGAAACGTGTCGCCTCTCGAATGAATCACATTTCATCTTACACTAGGTCGATGGTTGGGTGCTTACCGCCGTCACCCAGGCGAATGGCTTCTTGAAACATGCACTGCGCTAAAGTTGCAGGCCGGTGAGAGTTGAATCATGCTATGGGCTGCATTGATTTGGGCTTCTATAGGACATATCGTAGTCTTCGAAGACATATTGACAGCAATGAAGTAAGTGAATATTATTGCGGACCCCCTGCGTTCCTTCGTATTTTAAGTCTTCTCTAGTTGGGATGATATCTTCCAGGGCCAGAACCGTGCTTCTGAGGATTGAGGAGCATGACAGAGAACCGTCATAGTTGTCTTAGCCAGCAAATGCTCCTGATCAGTACCCATTGGAACGCAAATGGAACGCTAGCTGCACGCCCACAAACCACCGTCCCGTTATTTGCGGGAATTACTTGACATGTGCGTAGACTTCTGGTGCCACATCCTCCCGGAAACCTATCAAGGACTTGTAGAATCTATGCCAAGCACAATCGCTGCTGTACTGTATTTGAAAAGTGGACGAACGCGCTATTAAGCAGGCGGTCATAATGTTTTGGATCATCGGTGTACATTAAATGTGCTCAACTCGGAAATTATTCGGATCAGGGCATACGTTCGTACTGCGTTTTTTGTTCGGAATCACTAGTACTATTACCGCTCAAAATATGTATCTTTTCTCCTGACTGACTACGATTTACATTATTTATTATATATTATATTATACACCGAAGAGCGAAAGAAACTTGTACCCCTACCTAATAAATTCTAAGGCACCCACACTCACGCAAAAGTGGCGCAACACGACGTGGCATGGACTCGACCAATTTCTGAAGTAGTGGTAGAGGGAATTGACGACATGAATCCTGCAGGGCTGTCCATAAATACGTAGTAATACGAGGGGGTGGAGATCTCTTCTGAACAGCACGTTACAAGGCATCCTAGATATGCTCAGTAATGTAGTTCAGTAGTTAGCAGAAGTGTTTTAACTCGGAAGACTGTTCCTGGAGCCACTCTGTAGTAGTTCTGGACGTGTGGGATGTCGCATTGTCCTGCTGGAATGGCCCTACTTCGTCGGATTGCACAATGGACGTGAAACGATGCAGGTGATCAGACAGGATGCTTACGTACGTGTCACCTGTCAGAGCCGTATCTAGAGGTATTAGGGGTCCCATTTGACTCCTACTGCTCACGCCCCATACCATTACAGAGCTCCAACAATTTGAACAGTCCTCTGCTGACATGCAGCGTCCATGGATTCATGAGGTTGTCTTCATACCCTTACACGTCCATCCACTCGATACAATTTCAAACGAGACCCGTCCGACCAGGAAAAATGTTTCCAGTCATCAACAGTTCAATGTCGGTGTTGACGGACCCTGGCAAGGCGTAAAGCTTTGTGTGGTGCAGTCATCAAGGGTACACGGGTGCTCCTTCGTCTCCGAAAGCCCATATCGATGATGTTTCGTTGAATGGTTCTCACAGTGACACTTATTTATGGCGCAGCACTGAAATCTGCAGCAGTTTGCGAGGGGGTTGCACTTCTGACGCGTTGAATGATTATCCTCAGTCGTCGTTGATCCCGTTCTTGCAGGATCCTTTTCCGGCCGCAGCGATGTCGGAGATTTGATGTTTTACCAGGTTCCTGATGTTTAGGGTACGCTCGTGAAATAGTCGTACGGGAAAAATCCCTAGCCGACCGGTGTGGCCGAGCGGTTCTAGGCGCTTCAGTCTGGAACCACCCGGCCGCTACGGTCGCAGGTTCGAATCCTGCCTGGGGCATGGATGTGTGTGATGTCCTTAGGTTAGTTAGGTTTAAGTAGTTTTAAGTTCTAGGGGACCGATGACCTCAGATGTTAAGTACCATAGTGCTCAGAGCCATTTTGAAAATCCCTACTTCATCGCTACCTCGGAGATACTGTGTCCCATCGTTCGTGCGCCGACTATATCGCCACGTTCAAACTTACTTAAATCTTGATAACCTGCCATTGCAGCAGCAGTAACCGATCTAACACCTGTTGTCTTATGTAGGTATTGCCGACTGCCGTGCCGTATTCAGACTGTTTACGTATCTTTGTAGTTGAATATGCCTGCCTGTACCAATTTCTTTGGCGCTTCAGTGTATATTAAAAGGTAAAATTCTTATATTTATTTTTTTAAATTACTGAAGCTTCTGTAGGTCTGTGGGGGGTGAGTAAGACTATGTAGTCAGGTGTATTTCAAGGTGGAGATGAGGGTTGGTTTCGAAACGAACGGTGAGAATGAAAGATAGATAGGTAACTGGAGTGGAGACCAGACGTGGTTTGAAGAGGAGCAGGGAAAAATTAAAGGGGGGAAACATAATGTAGGACAGGATAAGATGGAAAGGAATAGAACTGCTAGGGTGCAGAAATTTCAGGGTGGTATTCATTGTCTTATAGAGAGAGTCGGATGAAATTCCATTGGGGAGAGTATGGGGCGTATGTGGGTGCACAGTTAGTAGCATACGTCAATACAAGCACGGTAGCATAGCATGGTTATAAATTTACACAGGACATATAGGTAATAGGATCGTGGAGTCAAGTTTGTGGATAGCGTAGGATATACGGATATGTTCACTGTGACTGAAGAGGGATGGGAATTTGTCGAGGTCGGAAAGGACCCTGTCGGGTCTGGTAAAAGGAAGGGTAGGCCGAATCGGATAGAATATCCGAGGCATATATTATTCATTCGTTTATCCTCTATTAATGTGATCCAAAAAAGTCAATCAAATGGAAAGCAACGTTAAAGGAATTGTATCGTACTGTAACGGCTCTGTAAAAATGGCTAAGATCGGGCAGTAAAGTGAGGAAAGGAGGCATGCGGGGCAGCGACGGCGGCACGTGGCCAGCTCTTCCCCAAATTGTTTTCGGCTTGGCGAAGCTCGTAAAGCGGAGCGCCGGGCGGCGATTGGCGGCGGGATAAGCACGCCGCTCCATCACGCGCGCGGGAGCGCACGTGCTCCCACTGACTTAAAAGCTATTGCCGCGGCGCACCGCCAACTTTCTGCTCTCCGCGGCATTATAAGTCGTCAATCCGCGGGGCTCCTTCTTACCTCTGCCCACGAACCTCTTTATTAGGATCTATAAGAAATTGCCACTCGCTGTGCAGGTAGCAATCGCCTTTGTAAACGTAGCAGAATGAGAATTACTGCGTATAAATATTAAGAAATGTACCATCGCACTTGGTTTCAACATTCGAAACATGTTATTAGTACTGTTCGCATCGGATCAGTATCCTGATGCTGCTTTTCGAAAACTCAGGAAGTTCAAATACCGTTTTTATTTACTCGGATGGGAAGCCTGGGAATTATTGAGACGTGGATGAACAACCTCTGAGAAAGTTTCGCTCACGTGTAAGGAAGATTATTTATGAGTCACATCTTACGACGATTTTAAAGCCTGAAAGTGACATCACTACAGGGTGACAGCATAAGGCAAAGTACCATGTCACAATCCTGACACGTTCCTTTCCTCCTTTCGATGAATAGGCACTAAGGGGCAGATAGTAGACTGTCGGATGTACACATTTTCGATTGACAAGTGAGACACAACTGGATATGTGGGGGATTGCTAATATTACCTGAAAAAAATCAAGCTGCGAACACAGTTATGGTCTAATTTTATACATATTTTGCAGCTGTGGATGTGAATGGATTCAATGCAAGGAAGTTTGAATAAAAACGCCTTCAGTCAAAAATTTTCGGTGTTTTATTAAAATACACGATGCACTGCATCGTATTCATCATAATATGTTATGGCACTTGCTAGTAAAAGTACTCCGTCTTCAGGCCACGAGTGGCCTACCGGGACCCTCCGACCGCCGTGTCATCCTCAGCGGAGGATGCGGATAGGAGGGGCGTGGGGTCAGCACACCGCTCTCCCGGAAGTTATGATGGTATTCTTGACCGAAGCCGCTACTATTCGGTCGAGTAGCTCCTCAGTGGGCATCACGAGGCAGTGTGCACCCCGTAAAATGGCAACACATCATGGCGGCCTAGATGGTCACCCATCTAAGTGCCGACCACGCCCGACAGCGCTTAACTTCGGTGGCCTCACGGGAACCGGCGTATCCACTGCGGCAAGGCCGGTGCCCGGCACTTACTAGCCCAGAAGAAAAAAACCGATAACCAAAAATTCTATTGCAGAGAAGTGTATAAAGAAGTATTAATAAACTCCAGGGTTTTGTATGAATATATCTCAGAACTATTCTGTGCTACATGGTTCATTTTCACTAGCTGTGCATCATCGTAAGGCACTGCATTGGTAATGAAGCAAACATTTTTTTTTAACTTGAGCACTGACTGCAACATCGATTCCAACAGCATCCGGCCATTTACAGTCTCCTTATTTCATACTGAGCCTAAGTGATAGTGATGCTAACCTGTAGGAACCCATATTTACTCTCCGTTGGTTGGGTGGTTGGTTGGTTTGGGGAAGGAGACCAGACAGCGTGGTCATCGGTCTCATCGGATTAGGGAAGGATGGGGAAGGAAGTCGGCCGTGCCCTTTCAGAGGAACCATCCCGGCATTTGCCTGGAGTGATTTAGGGAAATCACGGAAAACCTAAATCAGGACGGCCGGACGCGGGATTGAACCGTCGTCCTCCCGAATGCGAGTCCAGTGTCTAACCACTGCGCCACCTCGCTCGGTACTCTCCGTATCCCTGTGGCTAAGTGGGGTTCAGTCACATGCAGAGCTTCTAACTTGCCCGTATTCTCGGAAGCTTTTAAACGTACAAAAAGCTCATTTATATTCTCTTTCAATCTTCTTAAGCTCTAGCAAAGTAGATCAATTTTATCCTTCGGGAAACTGTTAGATATATTCTGCTCTTGCTGTATTCTCATTTATTTTAAGATTGCCTATGTATAGCCCGACTCCAACCTAAGAAATGTTTCCTTCTGGCCGTAGTAATTACAGAGCGATTGCCTTTGGTGCTTGTGACACATCTTATATGTCGCCGTGCGGTTCTAGGCGCTACAGTATGGACCCGAGCGGCCGCTACGGTCGCAGGTTCGAATCCTGCCTCGGGCATGAATGTGTGTGATGTACTTAGGTTAGTTAGATTTAATTAGTTCTAAGTTCTAGGCGACTGATGACCTCAGAAGTGTAGTCGCATAGTGCTCAGAGCCACTTGAATCATTTTTTCTTATACAGGGTGTTATAAAAAGATACGGCCAAACTTTCAGGAAACATTCCTCACACACAAAGAAAGAAAATATGTTATGTGGACATGTGTCCGGAAACGCTTACTTTCCATGTTAGAGCTCATTTTATTACTTCTCTTCAAATCACATTAATCATGGAATGGAAACACACAGCAACAGAACGTACCAGCGTCACTTCAGACACTTTGTTACAGGAAATGTTCAAAATGTCCTTGGTTAGCGAGGATACATGCATCCACCTTCCGTCGCATGGAATCCCTGATGCGCTGATGCAGCCCTGGAGAATGGCGTATTGTATCACAGCCGTCCACAATACGAGCACGAAGAGTCTTTACATTTGGTACCGGGGTTGCGTAGACAAGAGCTTTTAAATGCCCCCATAAATGAAAGTCAAGAAGGTTGAGGTCAGGAGAGCGTGGAGGCCACGGAATTGGTCCGCCTCTACCAATCCATCGGTCACCGAATCTGTTGTTGAGAAGCGTACGAACACTTCGACTGAAATGTGCAGGAGCTCCATCGTGCATGAACCACATGTTGTGTCGTACTTGTAAAGGCACGTGTTCTAGCAGCACAGGTAGAGTATCCCGCATGAAATCATGATGACGTGCTCCATTGAGCGTAGGTGGACGAAACTAAAATGAGCTCTAACATGGAAATTAAGCGTTTTCGGACACACGTCCACATAACATCTCTTCTTTATTTGTGTGTGAGGAATGTTTTCTGAAAGTTTGGCCGTACCTTTTTGTAACACCCTGTATATCCTGCACGGAAGTAAGGTAATCTCTCCTTCCCCCGCCCTCCACCCATCCTAATTCAGTTGCTGGCCATATGCAACATCAGCAGCAGGTATAATCCAAATGTGAGGGTTTGCTGCATTCAACAGCGAACCATTCAGATCTTTGTTTGCATGGCTGACTACAGTGTTAACCCAGAGCCGATCACGGAGGTGGAAAAGTTTTACAAAACTGTTGTGCGCTTGCTGTTGCTACTATCATTCCATCCAAGTATAACCTAAGTATTAACCAGGCTGCTCCCTGTTTTTACAACTGTAAGTACTTGACACTTATCATAAAAATGGTTGTACTATGCCCCTACGTGGTAGGTTTGGCTATATATTTCAGGATGCTTGTAACGTGGTATTATATAGGTAACTTTTCCTAGAACACTGGTCTACAGTCAACCAGTGACTGTTAACTAGCACCAAAAATCTAGTATTTCTACTGGAGTTTGCCTCTGACTAAGTTTTAATACTAATCCTACGAGACTGCACCATAATTTGCTCTACATTAGGATAAAGCTTTTCTCCACCTGTTTCAGGTAGCAAGCCATATTATATATTAACTACGAGGGACGTTCAACAAGTAATGCAACACATATATTTTCGCCCCCAATTTCGGTTGAAAAATTTGTAATTTGATGTGAGACATTTTGGAATATTCCCGCTTCACCCCTAGTGGTTTCATAAAGTTCGGATGTTTGGTATCTCTATAAGTAGCCTTCAGAAAGACGTCTGTAACGGAAGTGCGTTCCACGATGAGATCTGTCACTCCGTTTCTTCTGGCGGAAAAGCAGATCATCGCAGATATACACTGACGATAGAGTACTTGAGGGAATAGACGCCTTGAATCCTGCAGGGCTGTCCATAAATCCGAAAGAGTACGGGAAGGGCGGACGGTGGGGGGGGGGGGGGGGTGTAGATGTATTCTGAACAGTACGTTGCGAGGCATCCCAAATATGCTCATTAATGATCATGTCTGGGGAGTTTTGTGGGCAGCGGAAGTGTTCAAATTCAGAAGAGTGTTCCGGAGCCACTCTCTAGCATTTCTGGACGTCTGGGGTGTCGCAATGTCCTGCTGGAATTGCTTAAGTCCGTCGGAACGCACAATAGAGATGAATGGACGCAGGTGATCAGACAGGATGCTTACGTACGTGTCACCAATCCGAGTCGTATCTAGAAGTATCAGGGATCTCACGTCACGTCAACTGCACGCGCCCCACGTCATTACAGAGCTTCCACTAGCCAGAACAATCCCCTGGTGACGTCAGGGTCCATAGATTCATGAGTTTGTCTTCATCCCCGCATTCGAGCAAGCAACATATCTCCAGTCATCATCAGTCCAATGTCAGTCCATGCCTCGGGCATGGATTTGTGTGATCTCCTTAGGTTAGTTAGGTTTAAGTAGTTCTGAGTCTCGGGGACTGATGACCTCAGATGTTAAGTCCCATAGTGCTTAGATCCATTAGAACCATTTGAACGAATGTCGGTGTTGACGGCCCCAGGCGACACGTTAAGCATTGTGTTGTGGAGTCGTCAAGAGTACACGAGTGGGCTTTAGGTTCCGAAAGCCCATATCCATGATTTTTCGTTAAATGGTTCGCATGCTGACACTTACTGATGGCCCACCAGTGAAATCTGCAGCAATATGTGTAAGTGTTGCACTTCTGTCACGTTGAACGATTCCCTTCAGTCGTCGTTGATCCCGTTCTTGCTGGATCTTTTTCCGGCCGCAGCAATATCGGAGCTTTGGTGTTTTACCGGATACCTGATATTCTTTGTCATTCGGGAAAATCCCCACTTCATCGCTACCTTGGAGATGCTGTGTCCCTTCGTTAGTGCGCCATCTATAACACCACGTTCAAACTCACTTAAATCTTGTTAACCTGGCATCGTAGCAGCAGTAAGCGATGTAACAACTGTGCCAGACACTTGTCGTATATACTTGTTGCCGACCGCAGCGCCGAATTCTGCCTGTTGACGTATCTCTGTATTTTGATACACATGCCTATACCAGTTTCTTCGGCGCTTCAGCGTTCATAGGCATTTGCAGAATGTCTACGGAGATTCGTCAGTGAAGAAAAGCACGGTAGGTCGTTGTGCGAGGCGTCTGTCATCATCGCAACAAGGTCGTGCAAACCAGTTCGATCTTCCGCGTGCCACACAGCCGGACGTTGCTGTGATAGCCTCAGGCACATGAAGAACTGCTACGGCGTCTTCGTAGACACACAAATGCAAACATTGTTCTCCATGACAAATCAAGGCCTCACACAAGTCAGCGCACCGAGAGGGGCTCACAAAATTTTATTGGACTGTTCTTCAGCCTCGATCTGGCACCTTCCGACTTCCATCTGTTTGGCCCAACGAAGAATGTACGTGGACGACGGGCGGGTTGTTGATGCAGCAACACATTGGCTCCATCGTCGACCAGTAGAGTTGTACGAGGGTCATTCGGAAAGTAAGTTAGTTATGACACGTGACCGCGTTCTCCCACCACCGTCGCCGGCCGACGACTTACCTTGGTACTCATTCGTTTTAGTTTGGATGCAACTACGATCCAATACGGATGCTTACTGCTTAGCTGTGCGACCTTATAACGTGTGACAAAACTGACGATCCCGCAAGGTGCGAGGTGCCTAGTGTTATCCTCTTTTTAAACGCGTAAAAATTCCGACCCAGCGAAATTTATAGACAGGTAACTTAGGTTTACGGTAATGTGATGAACGGATCGTCAGTTCGGAAGAGGTGTATCACGTTTAATGGCGGACAGAAGAATGTTCACGATGAAGATCGCTCGGGCCGGCCCTCAGTTGCAACTGACGGACTTAAAGCCAGCACTGAAACAAAAATCGAACAAGATGGCGTCTCACAATTACTAGACTACACTCATTCTTTCAACACACGTGAGGGGCTGTGTTGTACGAGATTGTTAGTGCAGATCTGGGCTATAAAAAGTGTGTGCCGTGTGGTTTCTTCGAATTTTGTCAGACGAACACAACCAAACGAATGTCAGCTGCATTGACGTTTCTCAGTCGCTATGAAAAGGATTTTGATGAATTTTTTAATCGCAATGTCGCTGTTGATGAGACTAGGATATCACATGTCACACCACAAATAAAGCGCCAATCAAAGGAATGGCATCAATCGCACTCGCCAACGACACAAAAAAACATACAAAATCAATTTTGAGCATCACAAGGATTATGGCTACGGTGTTTTGGGATCGTAAGGGAGTCCTGCTCATCGAATACATGCGTGGAGGTGAGACCATAAATGTAGCGACCTGCTAGGAGACCCTTCAGCGATTTCGTCGTTCCGTTAAAAACAAGTGACGCGGAATGCTAACCAGTGTGTAACGTCGCGAGTCAATACACAATAGCATTTTATTGCAGTAAGCTACTTTGCAGTACGGTTCGTAGCTTTGGAGCCGTTGGCGGTGACAGAAACAGCATCTTGTATCGTAGCGGACTCATTCGCACCTGTCGCTAGCGTAGCCGTGGAAAGCGGTACCTTGTCAATTCGCCAGAATATTCAAGCTCCTAAGAATCTAAATAAACCATATTAAATATGATTCAATTTAGTTAAACGTCAATACACTGCCCTTCGTTATTAAAAAGAAGATTGTGTAAAAATCTCAGGTTTCTAGCTGGCATTGTTTCAGAGTTAGAGAAAATTACCAAAAACACCCCAAACCCACACTTGTAAGATTAAAGTCGGTTAGGATTAAAAACAGTTTGTCTTTTAGTATCATTTGGAATCATTACTGCTATAACAACTTATTTAAATTTTCATAATTAAAAACTTTGACTACTTTTCATTTTTTGTAAGATAAAAATTCAAGAAAAAATTGATAACTATTTGTTTTGTTGTTGTGGAATAAATGCGAATGAGTGAGAGTGTGTAAGTAGGACATACGTAAAGATTCAATATTGTATTATATACGCCATTACGTAACAGTGTCGTGGGAAAGTTGTGTTTTACCCACATTGTTGATGACGCATGTCTAAGTGTACTTGCTTTTGTAATGGCAGCCAGAATAGCCGTTTACAAAGTAATTGTTTTCTAAAGTTATTTCAAGATTAGTTTTCTTTTCGTTCGGTTTTGTTAAACATTTTATTAATATTTGCATGAAGAAGTGACGTAAATACATCTGTGAATGTTGAATCGGGTAAGACAGTTCTAGCGCGAAAAAGAACTCGGAGGATTGTTTTGATTGGCTGTTCATTTGAACAACCAATCAACGTTAAGCATTTCCCGCTCATTGCAAGTAGTTATAGACCCTGGAGGGAACGGCAGTGATAATAGTCGCTAGTCAGCTGTCGGACGTGCAGGTCATGTTGAACGCTTCCGTCTTTATTATGTGTAAAATGAAGAAATGATTGGCTTATCACGTCCAGATTGTGTGGCCATAATAGCAGTTGCATTTACGTACAGTTTTCTGATGTTCGGAAGTTTTTGGACTGTTTTGTTGGAAAGAGAACCGCGTGTGAACTTTCTGCCTTTGTAAAATTTCGCGTGGCATGTTTCATATTCGTTTATGGAGTATTTGGCGAGCAATTTCTTTATTAGAAATCCACTGAAAAAAGACCGAATATGAAACTCGTATACTGTAGCAGAGCAATGACTGTAAATCTCGTGATAATTCGGATTGGACTTAAGTACATTCGTGGCTACCTTGCGTGTGTACTCGGTTGTCTGAACTGTGAGCTGAGGGCAGTGATATTATTCCTTAATTAAATAGGGTCTGGTGGCAAGTTTTATTTTGAACTTAAAGAAATAAAAGAACTTCAGGCAACGTTTTGACATTTTTCTAAAGAGATGAAGCAATCGCCCTCCACCTGAAAATTGTTATATTACAGGATAGTTTGCTACCAGAGTTTACGCGGACTTTGCAAACATAAGTATTGACGGCGTTTTCCTTCAACGCTGTTTTAACGCCGTCTGAACAGTGTCTACGTATGCAGAGAAACGGGCTGGTGATCAGACGCCGTACTGAGGTAGGTGGAACTTGTGTAGTGCACAGTACGACGAGAGACAGTAATCAAACAATTACGCCACAATCCTAACCCGCCCCGCCGGAAGTGGAGCTATCCTCCTTCACGGTAATATTCGTTCGCATGCAGAATTTCGTAGAATTTCAAATTTAGTTTCTAAACTTTCCTTCATTCCCTCTTTATTTGTTACTCTTTCCCCGTTTATATTATCTCTTTCTCTCTTTAGCTTATCTAATTCTACATACGCTATTTCAAATTCAGACAGAAAAATACGAATCTTTCATCTCTGTACCACAATTTTCTTGTCTCATCTGCATAATCTACATGTCCATATAAGGATCTCATCTGGTACTTTACTAGCTCACCCCCTAGACTCACTCCAATGTAAAACCAACCCACAATCTTCATCTTCACACGTTCCTCGTAACTGAAAAACTTATGAAATGTCCACGTTTGTCACACATGACAGTAATTTTTTATTTACGGAAAATCACTAACACACATTTAAAATTCAGTTAAGAAAGAACTGCTGAATAGATGAGCAGAAATAATACGTAGACGGCCTCGGTGGCCGTGCGGTTCTAGGCGCTGCAGTCCGGAACCGCGCAACTGCTACGGTCGCAGGTTCGAATCCTGCCTCGGGCATGGATGTGTGTGATGTCCTTAGGTTAGTTACGTTTAAGTAGTTCTAAGTTCTAGGGGACTGATGACCTAAGATGTTAAGTCCCATAGTGCTCGGAGCCATTTGATGCAAATAATACGTATCTTCCGCGGAGCAACAGAGGAAATTAACGACCGGACGGCAAGTGGACGATTCACCAGACAAAATGAGTGTAAATTACGTGGCATAAATTTTTAACAAAGTTATTAAATAGACACTGTAGACAAAAAATTTTACTATTTATCAAAATCACAAGTAGCATTCCGCACAGTAAACAGCTCCTGATGCCCTCACATACATACTACCTGTTGCAGACAGTGTACTTTCCACTAAAGTGCATGGAAACAATGACTCAGTTTGTAAGCGGTGTGTTGTGTAATAAAATAAACTGCTACTATTAGCTGTCAAGTAGATCCCTGAATTATTAAGTTTTGCTGTCATACGTAAATCTGCATGCCCAGAAAGCAAAATGGAAACGCTACACGATCATAAATATTGAACGGAAAAGTCACAGACTAACATGCTTAATTAATACAGGCACAACGGAAATGGATTTTATATAGCTAATTGTACAAACGTGAAACAATAAGTAGTTTTTCTCTAAGAATCTATAGGAAATTGTAGTGTGTGTTTGATTTTGGCTTATAGCTCCAAACAGTGCAGATGAGAATCTACCCTTGGCTGTACTCACTGAATCTAAAGGTGAAAGAATAATTAAGTAGATGCTTTCTTGAACCGGTGAGATCAGAGCACAACTTCAAAATAAAATCTGCTGTTTGTTATCGCAATTAGAAACCCCTTCGCTTTCATATATTCCACCATACAAAATGGTTCAAATGGCTCTGAGCACTATAGGACTTAACATCTGTGGTCATCAGTCCCCTAGAATCTAGAACTACTTAAACCTAACTAACCTAAGGTCATCACACACATCCATGCTCGAGGCAGGATTCGAACCTGCGGCCGTAGCGGTCACGCGGTTCCAAGTTGAAGCGCCTAGAACCGCACAGCCACAACGGCCGGCTCCACCACACACCTCACTAACATGCAAGACCATTACAAATCGTACTCTGAAGTCTGTAGTCTTGCACACAGCAGCCGATGACTTACCTTTCTTCATCTGAGACCTAGATTCATGGAAAGAAACAGAGTACTCAGTGCTAATGCTTTGCGACTGCCGACTATAATTAATTTACTTAACTGTTCGTGCCACCTCCGAGGATTTAATTACAAATTCGTCTGCAAAAAGTGTGCACAACATGGAAGCATGGCAGCATTTAGATGCTTTGGGTAAATACAGTGAATGAATCGATTTCGTTGGGACGGAGTAGTTTAGAGAAAATGTTCTATATATGTATGAACATTGTTCTTAAAGAAAGGCAACAGATTTACAAAGCCTACACGGGTCCTCAAAAAGGCAGACACAAATACGATTCCCGCACAAAGAGTGATCGCAATCATACGCTCCCAATACACAATTTCTAAGTGAAAAACACTCTTAACAACTTATAAGCTTCCATTCTGAACCAAAACACACACAACCCTGGTGTAATGTTCTACAGTATTTATTATTTATTTGACAAACCGGCATTTCAACACGTGGAAACATATCGTAGCACGTGTGGATGTGGTGTGAATGTGCCAATATTTAGAATGTACTTCTGAAGTAACCTGTGCATTCGCCTAACATTCTCCACAGCAAGTAGTTCAAAGGATGTCATCCAATTGCCTCAACATTGTACAACTCCAAACTGGTTCGTAGATACACCAGAGAAAGCCAGATTGCTTCCAAATCAAACAGAAACGAACTTCACAGCATCAGCTCCAGAACAGAGCGACCCACAGACTACACTAGAGCAGCATGGCAAAAGACATTCAAACTGTAGCAACTCGTGTCTCCAAAAATCGCGAACGTTTGCCGTTGAATGATGGCCTAAACCGACCTCCAGAGATACGAAATGCATCAGCGGAGATACAAAGAGACTGCTCAAAGAGCTTATTTTGCATAATCGAAACTGACTGTAGTAGCAAAAACAGGCAAAGCATTGCAAACGGATTCGCGAATGAAGAAAAGAAAACACATTGTGAGCATGAAATGATATTGCAAATGAAGAGGAATTTTCAAGTTTATATACCATTGTTATAGATTTTTAGTTAGTTCAAGACATAAATAGTAAGAATGAAATGATTTAGGGTAGTGTCATGTCCCAAAATAGTAAACAAAGTATTAAAAGTACTGGTCGACTTTCAGTGCACACGGTCAGCCTCGAAGGGCACAATAGGACAACCTGAATGGAAAAAGTAGTGCTTTTATAAATACACGATAAGTCAGTCTAATCTAAAAGCCGTAAATTCAACTAAATAACTAGGCATTACAATTACGAACACCTTAAATTCGAAAGATTGCGTTTTATTGGCAGAACACTTAGAAAATGTAACAGACCTACTATGGAGACTGCCTACACTACGCTTGTCCGTCCTCTTTTAGAATACTGCTGCGCGGTGTGGGATCCTTACCAGATAGGACTGACAGAGTACATCGAAAAAGTTCAAAGAAAGGCAGCACGTTTTGTATTATAGCGAAATATGGGAGAGAGTGCCACATAAATGATACAGGATTTCGACTGGAAACCATTAAAAGAAAGGCGTTTTTCGTTGCCACGGAATCTTCTCACGAAATTCCAATCACCAACTTTCTCCTCCGAATGCGAAAATATTTTGTTGACACCGACCTACATAGAGAGGAACGATCACCACGATAAAATAAGGGAAATCAGAGCTCGTACGGAAAGATATTGACGTTCATTCTTTCCACACGCTATACGAGATTGGAATAATAGAGAACTGTGAAGGTGGTTCTATGATTCCTCTGCCAACCACTTAAATGTGACTCGCAGAGTATCCATGTAAATGTAGACAGATGTTGTAAGAAGGTTGTTTCGGTTTTTATATTGGTAACGCCACGTAGCGCTATGTATGAAAATCACTGGCTGTGCTGTGTGCAGTCTGTGGCTGGTTTGCATTGTTGTAGGCTATTGTAGTGTTGGGCAGTTGGCTGTTAACAGCGCGTAGCGTTGCGCAGTTGGAGGTGAGCCGCCAGCAGTGGTGGATGTGGGGAAGTGAGATGGCGCATTTTTGAGAGCGGATGATCTGGACGTGTGTCCATCAGAAACAGTACATTTGTAAGAATGGATGTCATGAACTGCTATATATATTATGACTTTTGAACACTATTAAGGTAAATACATTGTTTGTTCTCTATCAAAATCTTTTATTTGCTAACTATCCCTATCAGTAGTTAGTGCCTTCAGTAGTTTGAATCTTTTACTTAGCTGGCAGTAGTGGCGCTCGCTGTATTGCAGTAGTTCGAGTAACGAAGTTTTTTATGAGGTAAGTGATTTGTGAAAGGTATAGGTTAATGTTAGTCAGGGCCATTCTTTTTTAGGGATTATTGAAAGTCAGATTGCGTTGCGCTATAAAATATTGTGTGTCAGTTTAGTGTTGATCAGAATAGGTAAAGAGCGAAATGTCTGGGTACGTTCAGTTTTGCTCAGCTGTTTGAAAATCAAATAATGTAAGAGATTTATAAGCACAGTAATTCAATAATTTTTCTAATGGGACGTTTCAAATGTCGACCCTTAGCCGAGGATACCCCACGGGAATCTTCTGATTGTTTTCTTGTAGTTTGTGTAATTAGTGTAGCTATTGTTTATTGCTAGCGCGTAATCATAGAGAGAATTTCCTTTGTAGTTGTAGTTTTTCATTGATGTACAGTAAAACAGTTGTGGCATGTATTATCGATCGATCGGTCGGCAACAGCTCGCCTCAGGAATCCGAAATGATAGGACACAATCTCGCAAATACTGTAGATTCAGGTTTTGGGTCCTCACAGTTTTCTCCAATAAGTCAAGACACATTTTCTGCTTGTCAAAATGTGAATGTTGCCGGTGCAAATTCACTGTCGAAAAACACTGAGGAACATGTTCCAGACACCAGTGCATTGTTATTATTAATACAACAAATGGGACAAACACAGCAAAAGCTTTAAAAGTTAGACACAATGGAACAAAATCTTCGAAAGTTAGATACAATGGAGCAAAATCTTCAAAAGTTAGACACAATGGAACAAAATCTTCAAAAGTTAGACACAACGGAACAAAATCTTCAAAGGTTAGACACCACGCTTGAACAAACACGTGAAGATTTAACTACTGAGTTACATAAAATCGATCGAAATGTCAAAAAGTCTGTAATGACGTAAAAACACAAATTTGTGAGCATTTCCAACCTATTTTTTCGCGGCATGAAAATACATTACAGAATCACGAAGCAGCCATAAAAGAACAGCAAACTATTGTTCATGAAAATCATGAGACCAGATGAGTACGAACAAATTAGGAAATTCAAACAAAATCAGAATCACATTAATACGCAACACCAAACAGAAATCCGGGAAGTACAAGATCAGTTGACACAGGCAATACCAGAATTACATATTTCAGAGGACACTCGCGCTCCAATACGGGAAGAGGGACATAGAAATACGGAACAGCCACAAAACAATAACACAGGGCACTTCGGAATTTATGAAAGAAATTGGCAAGGTACACCGAATTTTGAGATGGAACCGCCGAAACGACGTAACAATGACCGACATGCGACTCGCCGACATGATGATTTTGACTATAAGCTGTTTATTACTACATGTAAATTCAAAACATTTAAGAATTCCGGCAACGACATTCATCCACTAGTGTGGCTTCATCAATTCTCTCATTGTTTTCCTCCCAACTGGTGATTAGAGCACAGATTAGAATATATGTGTGGCTACTTAGAGAATGAACCAGCTGTAAGAATGCGATCGGTCATTAACGATTGCCACAGTGAAGGAGAATTTTACCATGCCCTCCTCTCAGCATATTGGTCTCAAGCCACACAAGACCGAGTAAAACATGCCATCATAATGATGAAACATTTCGAACAATCTGAATTTTCCAGTCTTGTGAAATATTTAGAAGACATGTTGCACAAGAATCAGTACCTGTCAAATCCTTACAGCCCCTCAGAACTCATCCGCATTTGCTTAATCAAATTGCCTGAACATTTACGACATATTATTTTGGCAGGACGTTGCAAAGACGACATTGAAGCATTTCAGGGACTGTTACAAGAATTGGAAATTGACACTGACAATCGCGGAACGTGAAAACAGGCGCACAACAATTACAGGTCACATCCGTCACAATTCCGCGATAACATAAATAATAACTGGACACGAGTAGGCTATTCTTACAACGTAGATCGTGACCAAAATAGACACCACCCGTATGACAGCCGTTGGCAGAGTAAAAATAATTACAGAGAAAGATCGCATTTCCATAGTAATGACTATCACAGAGACAACCATAGAAACAGTCAATATGGGAACCAAAACAATTACTATTACGGGAGACAGAATAACTTCAGACGCAGCGGTCCAGCGTGCAGTTACGATTCAGGGAGAAATTCTCCACCACGTAACCGACAAGAAAGAAACTACAGGAACTACCGACATGACGACACACGATATAATAATAACGACGGACCTGAATTTCATGAGAACTGGCGGGATTCAAACAGGGCAGGGCCCTCTCGGCAAGGTGAATTTGTAGAAGTTAGGTCTCCTAATCCCAATAACGACGCGTGCCAACAAAGAGACAGACAATGACTCGCACCACAGGCAGCTGCGTGCGCCGGCTGGCTCAGAGAAAAATAACATAGACGCTAACCTTGAAAAAATTCCAGTATTCTTTATCGATGTATACCGCAGGATAATTGCGTTGAAGCTGGAGCTCTGCGTAGTCGTAAGAGTAAAGGTTTACACCACATTTCACATGCAAAACCGTTTATTGAAAGATAATTTGCTTTTTAACTTACTCTTTGCCATATAACTTTTCACTTTACATTACTAGTATGCTTTGTCAGACTTAAAATCTGGTAACATGCAACAATGTTTGAAGTTAAATATCCAGTCAAGAACCAAGAGAACTCATTTAAACAGAAATTACGAATGCATTGTTATAGTGAACAGACGTCACAGTGTTATTGTGTGTGTACATTCTTGCTTGTTAGTTGCACGATTATGTAACGACTATAAGGCTTACATACTTAGAACATATACTGGTACTGCTAATGAGATTTTAATGCTACATTTTGGTTTACTTGAAAATGCATTCTGGATTTAAAGTACTTTCTGTGAGATTAAAAATGGCTTAGTATTTGGTTTCTTTGACAGCTACACGATTATATCATGAAGCTACTATCGTGTGACACAATTTACATTGTTTCTTTTGCGGTGCATCTGGTTTATATCTGCACAGTTTTTCTGTATTATTCTGGAAAGTAAAACATGTTTTAGTAGTAACTTTTGTGGTATAGCTCCAATGAGACAGCCTTTTCCGTAGCACAACAATACGTTGCAGTACAGTACTTTCTTCATCATGGCAATAAGCATAATAACTACGATATCTATACGCAAAGCATTTTACTTTTGTTTATGATGAGGTGAGTATATTGACTTCAGCAGAACTTTGCTTACAGTGGACGATAACTACGACACTTATACAGAATTATCCTAACAATACTGTCGCATTTCCCGTAACGTGTGATACCAAGTGAGACACTTGGTGTCCATCACCAAAAAGACCTAAAGAAAAACAAATTTCGTTAAATGTGTATAGCTTTTATTAACAATGTGCTTTTGAAATAGCAACCTACTCATGTATCAGTAGGTTGCAGAACCTGAAAATGTCTCCTTGATCATCTTAGCAGCACCAACGCATGTTTTTAAGGTTTACACCGAGTGGAATGGTACTTTATGAACACCACAAAAATTTAAAGAACAAATTTCGTTAACTACCATTGATTTTCAATTACGACATACATTTAAAGTTATATAGATGTGAAAAAAGATCTTTATCACTAATAAGTTTTACTGAAAAGTTTTATACAGTTATGGAGTCTGATATAAGAAATCATTAAAAACAAGTAATATTTTTAAGGAATTGTAAAAGATATAAAGTAGCAGACTATATGACGATATTTCCAGAAGGTGGGCATAAATTATCCCCGCCCTTTGTTACTGCCAGAGCTACGTGAAACACTTTACTGTTCTAGGACTGAACTGCCAACGGTTTCATCCACAACAAAAATATGGTGAACAGGATGGAATTGTTTTTCTTGCAGTGTTTTAAAGGTGTCAAAAAACTTGTTTACGTTGACTTTATTAAAAACCTGGCCTCTAGCGATTGAGGCAGGCTTCCTATGACTAATATCTGTGCTGAATGTGCCTGGCAGCATCGGCTGTTTGTTAAAGTGGTGCGGCATTTTGTTTGAATGTGGCAAATGGAGTGCTACTCACCGTAGATTATTCACTGAAAATTTTCCTTTTCACAAACCATCAAGGATTTCTTGTTCCTGTTCTTTACTTAACAAGCTCCATAGGCTTCCCACAAACTTTTTACGATATTCTGCATGTGTATTGTTTCCTAAACTTCTTTCCAGGGTATTAGGTGGAACATGAAATTGCTTTGTTGCTGGAGAAGAAGGCATCTAGTCGCTCTTTACAATCCCCTTCACATTCTACATCGCAGCAGTTTCCCTCGCTTTGGCTGTGATTTCTGGACATATTTTCTTGGGATACTGGGGCTCTAATCTCTGAAAGGATACCGAAGGGCTGCAGCAGACCGTGTCGAATCGAGCTTTTGTATTAGACCAAATATAACAAAACATATTTGACTTTAAATAACATTAATTAATTAATTCAAAATAGTCACAACGAGACTGTATGTGGGATGACAGCTTTGCGTGTAAATTGGTTTAGAAGTCAGTATGTAGGATTATATGTGATACATGGAAGCAAATAACTATTATCGTGATGAACAGACTGAAAATGAACTTCTTTTTCCGACGAGTAGTGTGACCACTTTCCCCTATCGCATGCCAAATTGGCATCAACGATACACTTAAGAACCTACCAAAACGAAACAAACAAGAAGGAACTAAAATTTATAAGCGAAAACATGTTTTTTAAACAACATCTTTTGAGTCGTACTGATACTGTAAAAAGCGTTACTGTGCGTTGAATTTAGATAACAAGAACAATATAAACGACTTACCTTACATCAGCCCACTGAAAATTATAGAAGCTTTTACTAAAGAGTAACGGAACAGCTTCTTCTGTCAAATACACTGGGAAAAATGATGGTGTATATTAGTTTCAACACTTCTCTGCAGGAGGCAGCACTGTTCAGGCAGTGGGTCCAACGATCATTGCTCCCAATCTGGCCACTTAACCCCACTTTCCCCTAATAGTGGAGAGTGCAATTGCTGAATAAATCTACTCTCTTCTGTGGGACGATAATCCTATTACGGCTCCTCGAGAGTAGTGGACAGTATTTAGTAAATTTTCAAGAAGCCAGTCGTGAACCTTGACGCAACTAGTCAGTTTAATTCCTGATCCCAACTGTACTTTCGGGAAATCAGTACCCTCCCCATGTGTTCAGATGCATAATATTAATTTTTTTCGCAATAGATTACCAACAAGTACTCTCGAAAATCAAGCAGGGATGCCCATCTGGCACAATCATTATACGAGAGAGGACAGAAATTGTCTAAGTTTCGGAAGGTCATAACAAGCCCGGTTTATTGGCTATCATGGGCACACAGATGATAAAGAAATATAAAAAGTATTGACGAATGAAATAAGACAGGAAAATCATTTATAAACAAAGGCGGGTCTTGCTTCTTTACATCTTAAGCACTGTTGAGAGTATGAGAGTACAGCTGTGTACGTTTTCAAGTTGTATGTCTACGCCGATTCTGGGACACGTTGTTAACATTTGTGACGTCACATGACCGAGGTCATAGACCTAGGAATGTCATTATCTTTGCAAGTGACTTCATCAGTGACATCATCACTGACCGTCCCCCTCGTCTCCCCATCCATATCTACAGTTACAACAATCCAGTATTAAAAAATCCACGACGGTGGAATTAGTCCAAATGGGTTAGTGGAAAATTCGAAAACCCCTTCCCGGCATCCATCTCCAACCAATCACACAGTGTAGTATTCCTTATCTCCAGCCAATCACAGTGCTGTAAAAATCGAAGATGGCAGCAGAGGTCCAATTGCGTTGGTGGAAAATTTAAAAATTCCTCCCCTCCCCCCCCCCCCCCATCACCAACCAGTCATACAGTGAAGCACTACATACGTTCAGCTAATCATAGCTAAGTATTAATCATATAAGATGGTAGATTCAAATTAGTTGTTCCATACTTTCCACACTCCTCTTCTCTCCTCCATATCTCCAGCCAATAAGTTTTTAGTCTAAATAAACGGTGTCAAATTACTTTATTTCTGACTTAAACTTACCCTCCTCCTTCTCTTTCCTACAAATCAGAATGCAAAATGATGTCAAATTACATTGTTTTTGACATTCACATCATGTCATGCCCCCTCTCATTATTATCTCCAGTCAATCATGATGGTGGAAACGGACCTTTTGGATGTTTTATGCTGTAGTACTAAAATGATGTATAACAAATGGTGTCAAATTACATTATTTGTGACGTACACTTCCCCACCATCCTCCTTTTTCCAACCAATCAGAGCGTAATCTTTAAATCGTGTCAAATTACATTATTTGCGACATATACATCGAGTCACCCCCTCCCCCTTCCTTATCTCCAGCCAATAACGATGACAGAAACAGACCAAATGAGTACTCCTCCTTCCTTTTTTCATACTAATCAGAGCGCAGTATTTAAATGATATGTATAAACGACGCCAGCTATCTAGTAGAAATTACGTATATTGTTTCCTTGAAACTCGAAGATATTCAACTTCATGGATATTTCATGGATTATATATGTAAAATTTCATCTCTGTAACTCAGATTCTGTGCTCCTTACAAACTGGTAGTCTCCTGTAATTATATGTCAAATACTATGCTTTTTAAACTCTACCTAAATCAAAGAAGCATTATCTCTGATTTCATATGTCAAAATACTGAGCACAACTATGATCCCTCTCATGCAAAGTAATCTCTCTGCCCCTCTCTCTCTCTCTCTCTCTCTCTCTCTCTCTCTCTCTCTCTCTCTCTCTCTCTTTCACACACACACACACACACACACACACACACACACACACACACACACAGACACAGACCATGCAGACACGGACACAGACACACAGACAGAGACACACAGAGAGACTCAGACAGAGACAGACACACACACAGACACACCCAGAGAGACCCAGACAGGGACAGACACACACAGACACTCCGAGAGACATACAGAGAGATACACAGAGACACACACAGAGAGACACACAGAGAGAGACACAGAGAGAGACACTGACAGAGACAGACACACACACACACACACACACACACACACACACACACACACACACTCAGAGACACACAGGCAGAGACAGACACACATACAGACACAGACACACACACACACACACACACACACACACACACACACACAGAGAGAGAGAGAGAGAGAGAGAGACAGAGAGACACAGACAGAGACAGACACACACAGAGAGACAGAGACAGACACACACACAGAGACATACACAGAGAGACACAGACAGAGACAGACACACACACAGAGACACACACAGAGACACACCCACAGACACAAACAGACAGAGACAGACAGACAGAGACGCAGACACAGACACCCAGCCAGTGACAGACGGACACAGACACAGACAGACACAAAACAGACAGCCGGCCACGGTGGTCTAGCGGTTCTAGGCGCTCAGTCCGGAACCGCGGGACTGCTACGGTCGCAGGTTCGAATCCTGCCTCGGGCATGGATGTGTGTGATGTCCTTAGGTTAGTTAGGTTTAATTAGTTCTAAGTTCTAGGCGACTGATGACCTCAGAAGTTAAGTCGCATAGTGCTCAGAGCAATTTGAACCATTTGAAAACAAACAGACAGAGACAGATAGACACAGACACAGACATACACACACAGACACACACAGCTCTGTATTTCATACATCAAATATGCTATACACTCCTTGAGCTCACATGCGCCTAGTAATCAATTTTCCCAGGAACTGCAACAGATTTCCCACGAAATTACCTTCTGTGCTGTCTTGTATTTAACTTTATTCATTAAATCTCATGCCACATATATTTTTGTGAAAATCTTTCCACCCATGTCTCATTATGAAATGTCATCTCTCATAACCCTTTACGAAAATGTACATCTCTCATAACCTTTTACGAAATTGTACATCTCTCAAACTTTTTGTCAATCACTCACAGCACACGTAGGATACACATGCCTGCGGCAGCGTATCGTTTCTGCTATAAGAGGCCGTCAAAATTCCCAATGCAGAGAGAGAGAGAGAGTGGTCCAGAAGGATAATTTCTGAGTGTCTCAGTTATCATGGTACGCCACAGCACAGCTGAGAGCAGACAGCCACTTGCTAATGCTGTGTGAAGGAAACAAACTATAGAAAATTCAAATAGAAAAATTTCTGCATACAGAATTTAATATAAAACGAATCGTTTTTTCATATTATTTTCATTTTTATAATTTTCACGATATATATTTAAGTATGTACATTAAATGCAGTCATCATTTTTTCATGTATTGGTATTATGTATACTTTTTCTAAGTATTTAAGATTTTACGATAAAAACCAATCACATATTTACACTATACACAATTATGATTTTAGAGTGTTTACATTATTTATACATTGTGTCAACGGTTTTGCATTATGTACAACCACCATTTTTTTCCAATTTATTACATTTTTTACATTAAAAGCAAATCAGATACTTATAACAATCATTTCTTGTGCGGTAATACCTTAGGCCAGCGTATTTACCTTATAATCAAATATGTGCTGTTTGTCACTAAGAGCAGATAAAGATAATTTATGTTGTTTAAAAGTCGAATCAGCATTATGCTCCAAGAGAATGACAAACCGCTGAGTTGTTTTCAATTCCGAATTCAGGACGCGCTGCTTTTAGTAGCCAATGGTGAGAGCAAAGACACTTCGACTGTCAAAATTTTATCGGTAAATTCTCAAAGTATTCGTGACGAAGTTCCAGAATTTACGGCTCTCCAGGAAATTTCTCGCTCTCATATTACTCACGGGACTGAGAGGTGGCTCAAAATCGAGGTAGAAAGCTCTGAGATGTTTAGCGATTCACGAAACATATATCTAAAAGACAGATTAGATACCATAGGAGAGGGAGTGATCATTGCAGTTGACAAAAATATTGTCCTTACTGAGATCGAGTTTGAGTGTGACAGTGAAATTATCTGGTGATGTATAATAAGTCTACGTGAAATCAAGTTAACTCTTAAATAATTTTACCGGCCACCCGACTCCGCTGTCATTAAGAGAAAGTCTACGGTCAGTAGCGCCGATATACCCAGATCATGCAGTATCAGTTGGAGACGTCTTTAACCTACACAATATAGACTCGGACATCTATGGATTCATTACAGGGGGTACAGACAGACAGTCTTGCGTATATTGAAAAGACATATCAGACGCCATAGGAGAGGAAGTATTCATTGCAGCCCAAACGCAATGTAGATATTTTAGACCTTGTGGGCACAGACATGCCTGACTTTATCTATGATGTCAATATAGAGGCACGGATTACTGATCATGATGTAATCATACCGACTAAGTTTACTAAAGTTCGTAAGTCAATCAAGAAGGCAAGGAGAGTATTTCTACAAAATTGTTAAGGCTTTCGTGGCCACTTGTTGACAAACTGCCTATTGGCTTCTGTCACGGGTTTTTCGGCCGACGTTTGTCTAATGATTTTACTGACGTTTCGCCAGCACGAGTGACTAGCATTGACAAAGCTTCACCGTCCATTGCCGGTGGTGAACTGGAGTCGAGCTCGCAGCCGCAGACTGTATGTACCTGGAGCGCCGACGTACGAGGCCTTCTCTGCGATCATTTCCGGTGCGGTTCTCCTCTTCGTTACCTGCGACGGTCGTTCGCTGCAGTACGGGAAGCCAGGATTCGTTTGCCTTAAGGTTTTCCTCTTTCTTGTTGAAACAGTTCGCGTATTTTTGTATTTCTGCAGCTTCTCTGAACAAGCACGTGTGATATCGCTTCTGTACAGTCAGAACTTCCGTGTCGGCGAATTTTATTACGTGGTCGGTTTCACTCAGCGCGTGCTCTGCAACGGCCGATTTCTCCACCCGTCCCAACCTGCAGTGTCTCTTATGTTTTTTGATCCTGGTGTTGATCGATCGTCCAGTCATTCCGACATAAACTTTTCCGCATGTTCATGATATACGGTATATTTCCGACAGTGCAAGTGGGTCCTTTGTTTCCTTTGCCGATCTAACACACTCTTTGATTTTCCTTGTCGGTTTGAAAATCGTCTTTACGCTATGTTAGCACAATTCTGTCCGTCACTCTGGGAATGTATGGCAGAAAGGCCGTACCCAACATTTCTTTTTCTGACTCCTTACTTCGCCGAGTGTTTGGCTCTGTTATACCGCATATATGACAAAGGTGAGACTCTTTCTTCAGTAGTGCTTAAGTGTTTGGGACCCACACCAGATTTGAATAAAGAAGCAAACTGAATCAGTTCAGAGGCGGGCTTTTATATTTGTTACCGGAAATGCTTCAGGACCTTAAATGAGAATCCCTGGAGGGAAGGCGACGTTCATTTCGAGAAACAATTTTGAGAAAATTTAGAGAACCGGCATTTGAAGCTAACAGCAGAACGATTCTACTGCCGCCAACGTACACGAAGATAAGATAAGAGAAATTAATGCTTGTAAGGAGGCATTTAACCATTCGTTTTCTCCCTCACACTTTTACGAGTGGAGCAGAAAAGGAAATGGCTAGAAGCGTAACAGTGTACCCTTTGTGACGCAGCGTTCGGTGCAGTGAGGAGTAAGGACGTAGATGTAAATGTATTTGCAGTCGATTGTCTTATACCTTTTACATTGCGCGTTATGCGCCCAAACTCGGACTCAAGCGCATATATTTTCGCATGCAGGCCTACAAATTCTATGTTGTGCTGCTCATTCGATTCCTATTTCATTAAACTAACAACTTTTATATTGATCAGCAAAATATCATATTAATTACCCCTAGAAATCCCGCATACGCACGTCACTCCTGATGTTCCCATAGATACATGAAGTCTATATGTGGTGTATGAGTCTCTTAGGGCTTGTGTAGCACTGTATTAAACAGTTTGGTGGGAATTTGTTTAGTAAATATCCATAATGGAAAATGAAAAGAAGCGTTTCCGAAATGTCTGAAATCGCCATTCCGACTATGAATGGTTTATCAAAGACGACGTTAAAATGGCGCAACTTTTGTAGATTAGGTTTTGTAGTTAATTCAGGTGCACCGAACTTGTCCTGTTGTGATGTTGAAAGTCTAACGTCCTACATTTTCCGACTGTTTTGCATAATTTTGCCGAATACAGCATTGTTCATGAGTTTGAAGAAGGTCTTCTCAAACTCATTCCACATTTTCAAGCAGTTTTATGCGTTATTCTCTAAGTATTGCTCCATCCTGGGAGCTTGTCTAAGTAATAAGATTTGATGAATCTTTTTCAGAATCTATTTTTTTCAGGTACTACTGTTTTAGATATCTGTAGTGAATGATATAATTTCCCTTGTCATTTAAAGTCGAAAACGATTTCTTTGATTTCTTATTGACTTGTGTGGTGCCATTTTTTCCAGCTGTAGTGGTAAATATGAAAGTACGTTGCGAATACTTTCATGGTATTCAAGATCTACTTCGCGGAATGAACCCACTGTTGTAATCATCAGGTAGCATTTATTTCTCTGAAGTGGAACAGTTACGTTCTACCTTCTTCGACTAAGTCGACACATAAGCCACTGTATGTTCCTGGTTAACGACAAACTGTTTCAAAACATTTGGTACATTACTTCCATCACACGAGAGGATGAACTCTTGTTTGAGGTTTGGAATTACCAACACAGGACTTCATATCGTAAAGTCTTTCAGTTTCTCAAATGCAGCTTGATGTATGCTAACGTTCGAATTTCACTCATGCTTTTAGTGATCTGTTTATTGGTTAGGTAATATGCATAACATCCCTCACAAATTTTCTACAATAATTACAGCGGCCTGAGAATGATTGTCGCTTTTTCGTAGCCTGCAGTGGAACAAAGTCACGAGCAAATGATATTAGCCTGGATCAGTTTCTACTTCTTCCTGCGTAATTACATGCTTCAGATAGTCCACTTCCATCCAAGAGTAATGACGCTTATCGGCAATGAGTGTTGGGTGTGCTGCCTGCAATCTTTTTAAAAACTTCTTCCACTTGTCTCATGGGTTCTTCCACATCCTTTGAAAATACAATTATGTTATCAAGGTAGACCATAATTTTCTATGTTTCAGTTCCTGAAGCACTCCATCCAAGAAGCTATGGAATGTAGCTGGTGCATTCTTGAGTTCAAACAGCATACTACGATACTGGTAATGCCTCCATGGTGTAGTGAAAGCTGCCTTTGGCTGGTATTTTCGAAATACTTCATGGTGATTGTAGCCACTCATCAGATCTATAGTTGAAAAGTATCGACATTGACCCAAACTGTCGAGTGTTTCGGTAATGCTAGGGATGGGATATGCATCAGCGAAAGTCACTGCATGGAGGTAGCAATAATCACGAGAGAACCCATACTTCTTATTGCCATCCGATTATTTGTTAGAGATGATGACAAAGCTTGTAGGGCAGGGACTATAACTCTGTTCAGTTATTCCATCAACTAAGTGCTGGTAGATAAATTCATCCATCAATTGTAAATGTTTTCGGGCACTGTATGATTTCATTTACAGCAAACTGTTGCTTCCTGTTGGCATCCTATGTTGTGTTACATGCGTCGCTAGTAAGAGACACATCAGATTGAAAAATTCCGTGAATCTACCTAATAAAGCTTCCCTTTTTCTTCCCTATCTTTCCTTACTACAGTCTCACGTTCTGAAGAAACTTATCAGTATTGTATTCCTCTAAGACACTCGAACTGGTAACGTTAGGTCCTCTGGTAGATTGACTTCATCTATACCAACTGTTACCAAACTGACGGGAACCATAAATGCTCCATCTATATCCGTAATGAATACTGCCTTCCACCATACACCATTTTAATTACTTAATTTCTCGTTCTATCCGACTGGTTCTACCACGCACAACAATTCCCTTGGAAAGTCCGTACTTACACTAACCCGGAACAGTTTTCCTATGCTTGCTGTTATGTTAATCTATGAATTAATTATCAGTGTACTTGTACACAGTTTAACTGGCAACACCTTCATGACAAACGCATCTGTCGACATTGTACCACTAGAAGTTGCCTCCCCAGTGGAAACAACATACCAACAAGCTCAATCATACGCCATAAAAGATCAATTATAGCGTCACGTTTATACAGGAAACCATGTCCGTGAATTACACAGTACCACTCACCAACGTGTGTCGATACTTCCATATGCTCTTTAAAACGATTAGCCCCGGTGCTAAAGAAGAGCACTGTTATTCCCACAGATTCCACTTCATTGTTACCCACTTCACGTAACATGTAGCGTGCAGACTGACGTCTATTCTAGCCCAAGAGGTCCCGACTAACAAGTGACAATTGTGCACTCATGTCCACCAAGAATTTATGTTATTCATTATTCACTGTGCCAAGAAAGCTGCCCTTCTTCTCTGCCCATGTAGTTGTTAGATAATGTATTCTTGGGAATGACCTTCGAATATTGCGACACTCCTGTTTCCGTTTGACGAAAGCCTGGTTCTGTTTATCCTGCTACATACAGTTCCAGTCACGTACCCTATGACAAGACTAACCACGCTCAAAACACTGCTGCTGGCGACATTTCTTTTCCTTACGCAGGCCACCTGTCCACATCAGTGACATGTGGTATCATAGGAGAAGACCCCACGGTCACTCCGTTTCTGAGTGACAATATCAATCTCTTCCAGCTGCCTAGTATCCTGACAGATACAGAAAAATCACCAGTACTTTCCATCCTCACCTGTTGTGACATATCCATCAGAATACACGTTTGGAGTGCGCCCAAGGTCCTATTCTGTGCTTGCCACAAGAGTACTGTATCCGCCTCTGCGTTGTGCGCCAGTTCGTTAACCTGCGAGGTTACTTTACTAATTCTGTCAGAGAATGCCTCTTCTGCGTTAATGCAATGGCTTTTTCGCTGAAAAACCTGGCGCTGCTCTGCTTATGATACCGTAGGACAAGCTCTTCAGTCAGATGGTCAAATACCTGTGCCCTAAAGATTTCGTGGTACGTGACGTATGTTTTAGAGTGACATGCTAATTGTTACATGTACAGATATGTTTCATTAGACCAATGTCCTAATTTAGCTGCTGCCCTCACACCATCAACAAAGAGCGACACGTGATGGGATATCTTTCCAGAGAAAATATGTAATATGACTGGCTGCCACATGATCAATGTACGGGACAGGAATATTCAGTAACGTCTTTCTATCCCCTCCCTGGGACTGTCTCTGCAGCCCCACAATTTGTAACGCTCCCAGTTTCTTCTGCAACCCCTCGTTAACCCGTTTTTGATCTGCTTTATCCTGGAGTATCGTCTCTACCTGACTCTTTAGGACTCCAATCCATTCACATAAAGTAGCTGCGCTAATTTCTGGCCGTTGTGTAACCTCCATTCTGAATTATGCTAAAGAGCAAATAAGAACCCAGTACAATGATACTATATCAGTAAGCAACATGATTACAATAATTCTTCCTATGTATCATGGCCCAGTGGAAGTCACTGCACTCTTATGTTTCGTGGCAAAACCTCTTACAAATATGAAAAGTTAGCGGCACTGTCGTAGCATAGTGTAATTCATGACCCAACAAGCTACTGTACTGGCACTTAGTTCGCTGTCAATATTACTCTCTACAGTTACCTTGGAACTGTGACAGATGTGTAGATTCCAGTGTTCTAGGTAATGACACTCTTAAGTTTATATGAATATCCTGTCAGTTCTACAAGGCCCCAAAATAACAATGAAAAGAAAACAAGTCAACAAAAATTAATCACACACTGCATCACATAATGACAGACGTCGATAATGGCTGCTGATGTGCAGATGTGTGTCATCAACAGAACAGGTAGCGAACGTAAACCCTTCTGACTGCAGATGATGTGAACAATTATATATATGAAGATGGTATCTGTTCTTTCGGACATGCCGCGAGTAATGAGTGTAATGGGCAGGGGCACTACGAACATAGTGCGGGACAATAAGTGGCGTATTTGGGTCTCCCGGGAGGCGTGTCAGAGACAAGTCCCTATCCTCTGTGTCCTCGGTGGCTCAGATGGATAGAGCATCTGCCATGTAAGCAGGAGTTCACGGGTTCGAGTCCCAGTCGGGGCACACACTTTCAACTGTGGCCTTTGACTTATATCACCGCCTGTATGCAGCTAGGGGTATTCATTTCATTGTAAACACTTCTGACGCCAGATTGTAATGGTTCACTGGATGTGACTCTTCTGGGGGTTTAGGATGGTAGAATGGAGAGGCGGTGGTGAAGACTTGTGTCACGACCAAGTCGTCAATGAGACAGAACTGAATTAACATTCATTTAATGCTGAGAGCTCTACAGTTATCAAGTCTCCTCCTCGGTATGAGCTGGTAGCAGTCGTGGTGCGTCCGCATCGAAGGAACGCACTGAGTGACTCGTCAACACCCATCATGGAATCTGTGGGCATAGCTGCTGGTGTTGCCTGCGGTCAGTCTCACGGCCTACGTCAGGGCGGAGAGGTGGCCGGAGTGTCGTCTCAGCGTAGCGTGACAGTGGACATCCGCCAAACCCGTGCATCCTTGTTGAGCACACTTACCCAGAAATCAGCATACCCCTGATGACTATTATCATGATGGCGATAAGGTGAAAGTCCCAACAGCGACGTGGAGGACTGCTGGAGGAGTGGTGCCAGCATACAGCTGATAAGACAGTACATGCCCTGCCAAGGAGTGGCAGCACGAGGCACCCTGCTCACAAGTCCGACAACTTGTAGTCTGACAGATTAGTTCTTTATCCTTGGAAGATCTGCCCAGCCCTCATCTTCAGCCTTCACCGTTGTAACCTTCAGGAATGGCAGCTCACAGAGTTGACTTCCCCTCTGCAACTGCTTAGCTGTGGACTCATGGAAGTAGACTCTAAATGGGCAGAAGTTGGCAACAATTTGTCGTGCATCTACACGTCATCATGGAACTAACAGATCAGTCCATGCAGTGCTATCAGTGATGCAGATGGAATGAACAGACTCTCACTCTGAGTTGAATGAAGGGGACCGTTACATAATGGTCGATGACGTGATTCCCTCATACGGATGACCTAATAAGTTCCTGTTTTTTAAGCTTGTCAGCCAGCGTTTTCTGTTAGTTTCAGAGCCTCAGAGCATTCTTTTATGCAACGTTTGGAGCCCGAAATACGTTCTTGCCTAGTCTTTAGGTGCGGGTTCTCCACACTGCTCCATTAACAGAGTATCATTACACCTACTTTGCAGATATATCATGGTGATGAGTCAGATATTCCTGACACTTTCTCTCACACAGTCTGTGGTAATGTGCTCCTTTCTCGTTTTCATTCTGGCACCTCCGAATTTTTATATTATTGCTCAACACTTGCATACCATATGGGTTCACTACGCCTGAAAGATATTTCAGACAAATTTTATTGTTTGTCCTAACACTACTTTTCTGTGCAGCAATGAATTGTCTAAAAGGTATCAGCAGACTTCTCTGCGGTAATCATCAGTGTGTAACCTCCCCCTCACTTATCGACCTTAATGACAGTGAGAAATTAAACCGCGTGTACCTAATGGAAATTTGGGAAAAGCAATCGTCACCGAAGTTAATCTGTCGGTAAAGAGGGAGGAAAGGGTTACATCTAAATGAAAGGAAAAATGCAAATGAAGTTGGTGGAAATTAATTTTGAAAAGGGGTAAAGTTAATAAAGAAAGTAAATATGCGGTCTTACGTTAACAATTAATTGGCGTTAATTAGATATTTGAGATTTGAGGAAAATTACGGTCGCCAGTCCATGGACAACTACTATAATAACTGAAAATGAAAGATTAATGCACATATATTTAGCACTAAAAGCGTGGCAACTGAAGGGTGACACGTGTTGTGTGAAAACTGAAAGTTTGTCAGAAGTAATAAATTTTGCTACACTCTGACTTAATTTAGCAAAAGAATTAATAAAACCAGAAAATTGAAAATTAATTTAGTGACTGAAATTAATAGTGAACTTTCTTTCTGAAGCACTACGAAATTCAATAAATAAGGTTAGTCTTGGGCTACCTCAACAATCATTTCAAAAGCTACTTGAATCTACGCAATTTAGAAATAAGAGATTTAACTTTGAACTTGAATTAAATGATTCTGAACAATTAACAATAGTAAAATTTAGTACGTACCAAGCTGAGCTACAGTCACAGGTAAGCTAAATTATGGTAACAAAACTCGCACTCTTAATTTCTGCTTGTGTAATCTAAATATTGTAGCCAGCTATGAATACTTTAACTGAACTTTGAAATTAAAGCAGTGAAATCGAATGATATTACTTTAATGGTCCGCAGCTCGTGGTCGTGCGGTAGCGTTCTCTCTTCCCGCGCCCGGGTACCCGGGTTCGATTCCCGGCGGGATCAGGGATTTTCTCTGCCTCGTGATGACTGGGTGTTGTGTGATGTCCTTAGGTTAGTCAGTTTTAAGTAGTTCTAAGTTCTATGGGACTGATGACCATAGATGTTAAGTCCCATAGTGCTCAGAGCCATTTGAACTTTAATGGTGCCGTTTGAATTTCAACGACACTCGGGTTCATTCCGGAAAGGGAAGGGACCCTGCTTGGTAATGCATTTGGGACAATGAGCAACAGAGGATCATGCTAAGTAGCTGTAATTTCGTGGGGCAACAATTTGAAAAAGCTGAGGTCTGCCATACAGCTCTAAAGCTTTACGTGCTTTTTTGGTGTTCCTTGTTGGTTGATTGAAAGTTTGAAGTCGTCGATCTGGGAGGTGGCGACAGTCACTCATTGTCGGCCACCGTTGTCGCAGAAGCTGGATGTTGGCGCGCCTTCTTCTCGACAAGGTCACCAGGCGAAACGGGCTCTTGATGTGCGCCAGCTAATACTTCCCGTCCGCGACACCGTGTCAGAAACTATCATAGCAAGTCGAGCGCATTTACACGCTGCCAAACCCTAAAAGTGCGGCAAATCGCGGGAGCGTCACTCAACACACCTGCTCCACCGCCCTACTCGAACCAGACTCCCTCTCTCCCCGCGCTCCACGCGGCAGAGTTAACACCACCAAAGATCCTGAACACTTTGGTTCTCCACACGACCTATCGATGTAATCGTTCGATAGCATAGTTTTCCCTAGGCAAGACCCAGCGTAAAAATACAAATAGTATTTACAAAACAAACCATTTATATATATATATATATATATATATATATATATATATATATACAAATATTAAAAGAATTACAATATATAAAGACACAGAAATATCATAACTTCAGGTAACAAAATATAGTACAATAGATGGAAATAGGAAGAAATGCATTTCCGGCGTTACAAGTGCATGTGCATATAAATAACAGCATGAAACTAATGAATCAATGACGAATGAAACCCTATAAGTCTCACCTGTGTTCTGAACTAAAATAAAACTGCTTGTTTACAGGCAACACCAACTGTTCTATCGATCAGTACGACCGTTGTGACAACACGGGTTTCTACGCAGAGTTAATTACAGACTTGGTTCATACACTGGCAGTGTACACAAATGCAGAGATGACAGATGATCATTTGATGTATGGTTTATCTGACGGCAGTGGAAGAGATTTCCAGGACATAGGTGCCCCGACAGGAAAACGTTTGAAGCCACTGATCGTCGACTTCGGGAACAATGGGAATTTAAGCCTGGTACTCGTGACCTGGGGAGGCCCAGAAGGACGAGGACACAGCAAAGGGCGGTGGAAATTCTTCATGGAATTGACTACGAACTCACCGTCGGTACAAGACATGTATTTGCAACACTGTATGTTGACCACGTGACTGTCTGGTGACTGTTACCTGAGGACTAGCAGTACCCATACCATTTACAACATGTGCAGGCACTATTAGCATCTGCTTTTCCTACACAGGTAATCTTCTGCGAATGCTTTATTCAACAAGGTTCAAAATGGCTCCAAGCACTATGTGACTTAACATCTGAGGTCATCTGTTTCCCAGTGTTAGAACTACTTAAACCTAACTAACCGAAAGACATCACACACATCCATGCCCGAGGCAGGATTCGAACCTTCGACTGTAGCAGCCGCGTGGTTTCGGACTCTAGGTCACAGCGGCCGGATATTCAACAAGGTGTCAACCCTAATTTTAGTCGCCGGTGTTGTTCATAGATGAGACGTTCTTTCAGTGAACTCAGACTGTAAATTCTCACAGTCGCCATTGTATGGGCAGACGTCAATCGAAGCAAGTAATCAACAACAATTTTCTGTCAGTCGTTGGGCCGGTATTATTGGTGACTGTTTGGTAGGACCTCACTTTCTTCCATCCTGGCTCAGCAGACAAAATTACCATAATTTCGTAGAGAATGTTCTACCTGATCTGTTAGCAGATGCGCCTTTAGCTGTGCGACAAAACATGTGCTTCATGCACGATGGAGCACCTCCTCATTTTAATATTAATGTTCGTCGGTTTCTTAAAAACAAAAAAAAGGGTTCAAATGACTCTTAGCACTATGGACTTAACTTCTGAGGTCATCAGTCCCCTAGAACTTAGAACTACTTAAACCTAACTAACTTAAGGACATCACACACACCCATGCCTGAGGCAGGATTCGAACCTGCGACCGTACCAGCCACGCGGTTCCAGACTGTAGCGCCTAGAACCACTCGGCCACCGCGAGCGGCTCTTAAAAACAGATTCGGTGACAGATGGATGGGCTGAAATGGACATATCGCCTGGTCTCCAAGCTCTACAGGCCTAAATCCACTGGAATTTTAAATGTGGGGGAATTTGAAAGCTCTTGTGTATTGAACCCCAATACATGATGTTCAGAACCTCCGTGCCCATATTATGGAAGGCTGCGAAAACATACGCAATACTACAGGGATACGTTAGAGCATCCGAGATCCACTACGGCGGGGGATTGATGCAAGAATCAATACCCACGGAGGGCATATTGAACATCTCCTGTGAGAAAGAGCTGCATGTAGCATGGTGGTGTGTTTTGTTCGTGTGTGTTCCTCATGATAATTGAATTGGAGAAAATGAATTGTAATATGGAAACAAAGCTTTTCCATACCCGTGTTCATATAACAAAACTATTTCAATGTTTATTGTTGCAACAGTGCATATGGGACACATGGAATGATATATGAAAATCAGTAGCACAAGCGGTTCTGAGGTACCGTGTATCGACCCATGCTGGAACACACCTATTAGTACATGCTGTAGTGTCCACGGGCGGCAATACAGGCGCTGATTCTGGCAATCCTGTCGATCGTATAGATGGCAAATCCTGTCCTGGGATACGTTATGCCATGCGTGCCCGACCTGTTCACGCAATTGTGTAAGAAATGTTGACTGACAAGTCGCACGAGTCAGAAAAATGGCTCTAAGCAGTATGGGACTTAACATCCGAGGTCATCAGTCCACTAGACTTAGAACTACTTAAACCTAAGGACATCACACACAGCCATGCTCGAGGCAGGATTCGAACCTGCGACCGTTGCGGCAGCGCGGTTCCGTACTGAAGCGCCTAGAACCGCTCGGTCACATAGGCTGGCCGCACGAGTCAGTTCTCATCCTATCATATCCCATACGTGCTCGATTGGAGACAAGTGCGGGTACTGTACTGGCCAGAGTACATTGAGTTTCACGGACAGTGTGTGGGCCAGCATTATCCTGTTAGAACAACACATCACCTTCTTGTTGCAAGAACGCACAACAGAACGGGTCTAACAACACTGTGCACGGAGCGTGCGCTGTTTAGTGTCATCTTCAGAAACACCAAAGGTGAACGTGAGCTGTAACTTATCGCACCACAGGCCATAAGGCCTGGGGTTGGGGCAGTGTGTCTTGGAAGTATGAGCTCAGCAAGGCAGCGCTCATCAGGTCTATGTAGCACGCGCGAACAACCATCACTTGCGTACAGGCAGAACGTGCTTTCATTGCTGAAGACCACAGCACGCCATTCTATTTTCCAAGCGATTCTTTGACGGTACAAGAATAGCCGTGCACGTCGATGCCGTGGCGTGAATGGAAGACGGGCTAGGGGTGTGCGTGTCCATAGTCACACTGTTATTGAACTGAGCGCAGCAGTCAGTATTGACACGTCTGGGCTCACGAAGCCTCTTATCTGTGATGTGGTAGCTGTACGATCTGCCACTGCGGCTTTTACAACATAGCGATCCTGGAGGGAGCCTGAGTTGCGTGGACGTCCAGAACCTCTTCTACGGATGTGAGAATGTTCACGTGAGCACTGACACCAACATCATTGCAGAACTGACGCTACCACAGCGAACGTGCATGGCAGTGGCGATCCTGGAGGGAGCCTGAGTTGCGTGGACGTCCAGAACCTCTTCTACGGATGTGAGAATGTTCACGTGAGCACTGACACCAACATCATTGCAGAACTGACGCTACCACAGCGAACGTGCATGGCAGTGGCGATCCTGGAGGGAGCCTGAGTTGCGTGGACGTCCAGAACCTCTTCTACGGATGTGAGAATGTTCACGTGACCACTGACACCAACATCATTGCAGAACTGACGCTACCACAGCGAACGTGCATGGCAGTTCTCCGAAAGGACAATCTCGCCACTCGGAAGGCCGCGATTTGTTCCCTTTCACACCCGCTCAGTTGGCTGTAGGAAGCACGAGGCGTCTCCGTGGCATGGTTGCTATGCCACTACTCTACCTGTTATCAGTACATCTAATATCCCCCAAGTGGCGTAAGCCGTCATCGGATCAAAATCGACTTCGTCTTTCCAGGTGTACTAATTCTTTCCGGCAGTGTGCATTTAAAGCAGAAATATTGGTAACAGTAATCTCCCAAATTTATAGACCGAGTTTCTTGAAATTTTACACGATACTCTAATAAATACTCAGACCTTACCAGTTGCAGTGCACTTGTTGACGTGTCAACATGAGCTTCGACAAAAGTTTTCATATATTTTTAGGTTTCAGATACATATTTTAACGGTTTTTGTGATAATGTTTACTATATAAGTAACTTATTAGTGGTTTCTTCATTCACCTCTGCCTTTCTTGTGTTGTGACCTGATATTTGTGAGTGTTTTTCTTATCGAGCAACTTAACCTCTTACCTGTGTTTACATTCCGCGCTGACCAGTTGCAGCTGTAGCGGCGGATCGAAAGCGAAGTACAAATTAATTGTTTGTGTATAGTGGTTAATTTAGGACTTTTTGTAGTCTTGAACCGCTGTTCTTGGTATTTTCTGGTGAAATAATTTCAGAAGAACCTTTTGGGAACGGTTTTCAGTTTCGTTACTGTGTCATTAGACGTTTGATTCTCTTTCTGTATTAGTCTTTTGTTATATTCTCATTTGTTGTTGATTAATACTGTTAATAATAGTAGTTACTTCCCTTGTAGAGTAAGTTTGTGATTATTGTAGTCAAGGTTTTAACATCTTCTTATTGTAGTAGCGGAACTTAGATAAAGTAGTTTTCTTGTTTCAAGAAGTGTAAAATTTTGCCATGAGTGAGAAGTGTGGGCTTTGCCGTAGGTTCGTGAGTAGTGGATTGCGGTGTGAGACTTGTTCGAAGTATTTTCACTGGGGGGAATGCAGTGGGGAAGCCAGTGGGCACTCTGGTGAGATCCTCTCCTGGAACTGCAGGTTATGTAGCAAGAGTAAGCTGATAGAGGAGCAGGAGCGTAAGATCTGTGCCCTTCGGGTGCAGTTGAAAAACGCACAGGAGGAGCTAGATAGGACGAGGAGGGAGAAGGGGGTTGGGGAATGGGAGCTGGCTGTTGGCAACATATAGGAGAAGAAGATTTTCAGATAGTTTTACTATTGGTGTTTGCAATAGATATGACCAACTGTCAGAGTCTAGTGGAGAGGAATCTCTAGTAGCTGTAGATGTAGGAAGTGCAGCAGACCTCAGCAGTTACGGTGGCTAGGACGGTTGCAAAGCCGAAAAGGAAGAGGAAGGTTCTGCTGTTAGGTAGTTCTCATGGAAGAGGTGTAGGCCAGCAGTTGCAGGAAGTGTTGGCGAGTGAGTATCAGGTCACCAGCATTGTGAAGCCTAATGCAGGATTGGCTCAGGTGACTGTTAACATAGGGGGGTTATGTAGGGATTTTACTAAAGAGGATCAGGTAGTGATTGTGGGTGGGGCTGGTAATAGTATTGATAGGGATGGGGAGTATGACACAGATGGTGACCTGGAAAAGATAGACACTCAGACTGGCAACACGAATGTGCATTTCGTGGAACTGTTTTAGCGTCACGATCGGCCTCATCTTAATACAGCCGTCAGGCGTAATAACATGAGACTTGGGGGTGCGCTGATGACAGAAAGCATGGGTCACATTTCAGTGGTGTCGGTGCAGTCTATTAGCAGGACGGGTTTCACTAGACATAGCCTGCACCTCAACAGGTATGGGAAGGGGAGGTTGGCAAAGCTTATAGGTGACAGCATAGGTGGGGGTGGTGGGATTACTCATGGGAAAATTCCTGCAGTAGTGGGTGTTAGAGCTGCACCTTTTCTAGACTGAAGTCAGCTGATAGGTATTCCTGCTTAAGGGAAGCCTCTCTAGCAAAGGAACCACTTTTGACGAAGCTTAGGTATCCGAGTAATGAGGGAATTAGTATAGTTCATCAAAAGATACAAGGTTTAGAGATAAAGTTAGTGAACTGCTTATAGATGTTGACTCTGAAATTATTGGTATATCTGAACACTCCTTAAATAAGGAGACAATTCAGAGGCTTCCTTTACCAGGATACAGGTTGGCTGGCAGCTTTTCTAGGAGCTCTGTGCGGTGTGGGGAAGTAGCCATGTATGCGAAAAACGGCATCCCATTTGAGTCAATTGATGTTTCAAAGTACTGCACTGAAAAGGTGTTTGAATGTTGTGCAGGTGTGGTTAAATTTAATGGAGCTAAACGTCTAACTGTTGTTATTTATAGATCCCCAGACTCCGATTTCATAACATTTTTGCGAAAGCTAGAGGATGTTCTTGATTCACTTTATAGGAAATACAAAAAGTTAGTTATATGTGGTGACTTCAATATTAATTGTATAAGTGATTGTGCAAGGAAAAGGATGCTGGTAGACCTCCTTAGTTCATATAATCTTATGAAAATCTTATTCTTTCCAACGAGAGTGCAAGGGAACAGTAGAACAACCATAAACAACATTTTTGTTCATTCCTCATTACTAGAAGGGCATTCTATTAGCAAAAAGGTGACTGGCCTTTCAGATCATGATGCACAAATTTTAACTCTAAAAGATTTTTGTGCTGCAACACATGTTAAATATAGTTATCAACTGTGTAGGAAAGCTGATCCAGTTGCTGTAGAGACCTTTGTAAACCTTGTCAAGGAACAAGAGTGGCAAGATGTTTATAGCGCTGATACAGTAGACGATAAATATAATGCTTTTCTGAAGACTTTTCTCGTGCTCTTTGAAAGTTGCTTTCCGTTAGAACGTTCAAAACAGGGTACTAGCACAAACAGGCAACCTGGGTGGCTGACTAGAGGGATAAGAATATCCTTTAGAACAAAGTGGCAGTTATATCAAAACGTTAGAAATAGTCAAAATCTAAATGCAGCAGCCCATCACAAACAGTATTGTAAGGTGCTTAAAAATGTTATCAGGAAGGCTAAAAGTAAGTGGTATGCAGATAGAATAGCTAAGTCTCAGGATAAAATTAAAACCATATGGTCAGTCGTAAAGGAAGTGGCTGGTCTGCAGAGACAGGTCGAGGATATAGAATCAGTGCATAGTGGGAATGTCCGTATTACTGATAGGTTGCATATATGTACAGTATTTAATAATCACTTTCTGAATATAGCAGGTGGACTATATAGAAACCTAGTCCCAACAGGGAATCATATAGCGCACTTAGAAAAAAGTGTTCCGAGACTGTTACCTGAAATGCTCCTCCATGATACTGACAAGAGGGAGATTGACTTAATAATTAAATCACTAAAGACCAAGAACTCTCATGGATATGACGGGGTATCTAGCAGAATATTGGAGTATTGTTCTGCGTATGTTAGCCCAGTACTTAGCCATATCTGTAACTTTTCCTTTAGGAGTGGTCGGTTTCCTGACAGATTAAAGTACTCTGTAGTGAAGCCACTTTATAAAAAGGGAGACAGGGATAATGTTGACATTATAGACCTATTTCTATGCCATCGGTGTTTGCTAAAGTTATCGAGAAGGTTGTATATACAAGGTTACTGGAGCATTTAAATTCACATAATTTGCTGTCAAATGTACTGTTTGGTTTTAAAAATGTTTTAACAACTGAAAATGCTATATTCTCTTTTCTCTGTGAGGGTTTGGACGGATTATATAAAAGGTTGCTAACGCTAGGTGTTTTCTTTGATTTAACGAAGGCTTTTGACTGTGTTCACCACAAAATATTACTGCAGAAGTTGGACCATTATGGAGTAAGGGGAGTAGCTTACAGTTGGTTCGCCTCTTACTTTAAGAACAGAAAGCAGAAGGTAATTCTCCGCAATATTGAGAGTGGTAGTGATGTTCAGTCGCAATGGGGCACTGTTAAGTGAGGCGTTCCCCAAGTGTCGGTATTGGGCCACTGCTGTTTGTTATTTATATAAATGATATGCCTTCTAGTATTACAGGTGATTCAAAAATATTTCTGTTTGCTGATGACACCAGCTTGGTAATGAAGGATCTTGTGTGTAATATTGAAACAGTATCAAATAATGTATTTCATGAAATAAGTTCGTGGCTTGTGGAAAACAATTTGATGCTAAATCACAGTAAGACTCAGTTTTTACAGTTTCTAACTCACAATTCAACAAGAACAGATATTTTGATCAGACAGAACAGTTCAAGTTCCTAGGCGTTCGGATTGATAGTAAGCTGTTGTGGAAAGCCCATGTCCAAGATCTTGTTTAAACTAAATGCTGCTTAATTTACCATTAGAACAGTATCTGAAATAAGTGACAGTTCAACACGAAAAGTAGTCTACTTCGCATATTTTCATACGCTTATGTCGTATGGTATTATTTTTTGGGGTAATTCTTCTGATTGAATAAGGTATTTTTGGCTCAAAAACGGGCTGTTCGAGCTATATGTGGCGTAAGTTCGAGAACCTCTTGTCGACCCCTATTCAATAGTCTGGGAATTCTGACATTGCCCTCACAGTATATATTTTCTTTAATGCCGTTTGTTGTTAGCAATATTAGCCTATTCCCAAGAGTTAGCAGCTTTCACTCAGTGAATAATAGGCAGAAATCAAATCTGTATGTGGAATGCACTTCCTTGACTCTTGAGCAGAAAGAAGTGCAGTATTCTGCTGCATCCATTTTCAATAAGCTACCACAAGAACTCAAAAATCTTAGCAGTAGCCCAAAGTCTTTTAAGTCTAAACTGAAGAGTTTCCTCATGGCTCACTCCTTCTATTCTGTCGAGGACCTCCTGGAGGAGCTAAAAAATTAAGCAAATACCAGTGTTACATTGTTGATTTTCTTTATTTAAACTTACGACTTGTCGCCTGAATATGTTTTTTTATATTTCATTTTATCTGTTTCTACTATCGTGTTATAATTTCATGTATTGACTCGTTCCATGACCATGGAGATTTCTCCTTAATTTGATCCCACGGAACAACAAATAAATAAAACGGACGTAGGCTATATATCTTGCTAACAACAATGTAAATATGTTATGTTAAAACCAATTGCAACTAAGACAATGCTGTGCTGTGAAAATGTATGGCATCGTTTTCTTTGTTGCAGTCAGTTTTAACGATAACAGGAAGGCATTTAAGCCGTTAGACAGACTGCTTCTTCCGTATATATGCGTTCGTCTTATACGTAATTTTAAACAAATGTTATATGCACAACAGTGTGCTATTTTGTTTTCTTCCTTGCTGTTGGTTTGAACAAATATCAGAAAAAATGTGTTTATGGCTTATTAGGTTATTATTATAATACTACTACAGAATCTGAATTTTCCGAAACTTTTGAAATCTATCCGTTTCCATATAAAAAGTGCACGAAATATTGTCATTGGGGCTACGATCCTCACAGATACAGAAGCGGGAGAGTTCTCCTGTACCCTGTATACAATGATCCCAACAGATTTATCCACTCATTTTGAACGACCTCAATTCCAGATCAAGAATTTGTTGTCAGTAACAATAAGAAAGGACCAAGGTCAGAGAAAAGGGGAGGAGTTGGAGAGAGATTGAGGGGAGGAAGGAAACGGCGATAGAAAGGTGGAAGGAGGAGGGAGACGATGGAGGGGTGACGAGAAGATTGAGAAAGTAGAAAGTGGAGGAGAAGGGCAGAGAGAGGAGGAGGAGTTGATGGAAAGAGAGAGGGGGAGGAGGAGGAGATGGACAAAGAGAGAGGGGTTAGGAGGAGATCGGTACACAAAGGGAGGAGATGGAGAGTGGGACATATATCTAATTCCCATATGTAGTTAGTAACTGTGAAGCATTGCTAGGTATGCTAGTATGTATACATAAGCAATCTTTTCAAGTACAAAAGTTGTAAAATAGCTTTGCAAATACAGTAAAGTATAAATTTAAGAAAACTTTGAAAGAGATTGTTGGTAAATACACAACAAGTCGTTAACGAGAAAGAAAAAAGTATTGTTAGTAAACTAAACCTTATTTTGTTATATCAGTGTTTTATTTACAAAAGAACCTCATTGTTTCTCCTCACATTGGAACATCCCCATCGCGCCCCCCTCAGATTTAGTTATAAGTTGGCACAGTGGATAGGCCTTGAAACACTGAACACAGATCAGTCGAGAAAACAGGAAGAAGTTGTATGGAACTATGAAAAAAATAAGCAAAATATACAAACTGACTAGTTCATCCGTAAGATAGGCAACATCAAGGAGAGTGTGAGCTGAGGATCGTCGTGGTCCCGTGGTTAGCGTGGGCAGCTGCGAAATAAAAGGTTTTTGGTTCAAGTCTTCCCTCGAGTGAAAATTTTACTTTCTTTATTTTCGCAAAGATATGATCTGTCCGTTAGTTCATTGACTTCTCTGTTCACTATAATGAGTTTAGTGTCTGTGTTTTGCGACCGCACCGCAAAACCGTGCGATTGGTAGACGAAAGGACTTGCCTCTCCAATGGGAACCGAAAACATTTGATCGCAAGGTCATAGGTCAACCAATTCCTCCACAGGAAAACACGTCTGATATATTCTATACGACACTGGTGACGACATGTACGTCACATGACAGGAATATGTTGTCGACCCACCTAACTTGTACACTTGGCGAATGGGTAAAAAGACCATGCCCGTTTTAGGTTTTCTTGTGGATGTGATAATCACTCTCAAAAAAGTGATGAAAACATAAGAGTTTGTCACATAAACTGCAACAAATGAATGCAACAGTTTCACAGTCGTTCAGTTTTCCCTGTGCTCTGTCTAAACATATGTTTTTAACGTTATCAAATTTTTTCGTGTGTAGACCGTCAAATCTGCATATGTCTAAGCAAATCTAAACATGCCCTGGAATTTAGGAGAGCGAAGTTGATTTCGTGTGAGAGCCTGAACTTTGATAATTGTCTGAAAATAAAAAATTAAAATTTTCACTGTATGGGAAACTTGAACCTCGGACCTCTCCTTCCGCAGCTGCTCACGCTAACCACGAGACCACGGTGCTCCTGAGCTCAAATTATCCTTGATGCTGCATATTTTGCACATGGACTACTCAGTTTGTATATTATACTTATTTTTTTCCTTGTTCCACACAATTTCTTCCCGTTTTCTCCATTGATCTGTGTTCAGTTTTTCAAGGCCTATCCACTGTGACAACTTATAACTAAATCTGAGGGGGGTGCGATGGGGAGGTTCCCTTGTCAGAGTACAATTGACCTTGCTCATGCAATTGAACTATAGGAGGAACAGGTTGAAAGTTATCATTGACAGTCCAGAAATTAATTAGTTATTATTGTTCGTAACAAATATGATACTCTGACTGTGGTAAACAGACTTCAAATGACGAGGTTCATGCAAGTGAACTAGAGAGAAAAGAAGGGCAGGGATCTGCCGCCATTGTAATGTGTTCCCATCGGTCTAGGCTGAACGAGCGAGTTATCACAGTGGTTAGCACACTGGACTCGTATTCGGAATGACGACGGTTCAAACCTGCGTCCGGCCATCCTGATTTAGGTTTCTCGTGGTTTCCCTAAATCTCTTAAGACCAATGTCAGTTTGGTTCATTTGAAACGGCACGGCCGATTTCCTTACCCATCCTTCCCTAATCCGAGCTTGTGCTCCGTCTCTAATGACCTCGTTGTCGACGGGACTTTAATACGAATCTCCTCCTCCTCCTTGGTCCAGAGAGAAAGGGGGAGGAGGAATGGGAGAGTGGTACTCATTTTACCACGATTTTTATGTCACGCTGTTGCCCAATATGTATGGGCGGGGCAACAAGTTACATCCTGACAAGAGTAACACATAAAGATATTCTAAGGCATCGCCGACCACGTCACAAGTACTGGGTTCTGTCCTAACCTTGAGTGTATAACACACAATTGAAATAAAGGGCGTGCCCGGGGCGAGGTGTGTGATCTTGAATAAACCTTGTGAATATGCCTCAGGTGTAACAAAAGACCCCAAAAGTCTTAGCCTATCATTTTAACTCTTATCAGTTACCCTGATACGTGGACCATATGCTTTTACTGCGTGGCCATCCACAGTGTAGGTTTTATACATGATAAAATATTTTTAAACTAAAAAAAAGGCATTAAAATTTTCGAAAAGTCTGTTTGGTAGCCGCAGTGCACTCTATTACAGGATCACACCCAACAGGATTCGCGACGATTTGATAAGTGTGGCCGAACATGCATTCCGAGCCGACTAGAAACTGATCAGCATGCCTCTGGTCTCCTACCTCGTATCAAACCAGGCAATATGTTGCGTTTTTGGCGGTTAATATATTTTTCCAATGCCTGCACATTAAACAAACCACTGCACAATGACAAAACAAGACTCTCTGCGTGCCATTCGAATACCAAACACGCTACACTGGCACAGGTCACTAAGATTTCTTATTGGCTGACACACGTCGCTCGCCAAAGAACGTCGCTTGACTACTCATTTCGACTGCGCAAAGACTGTCATCACCTCAGACATCTATTAGTGGCCATAGATTAGTTTGGCAAAAGTGTTCGCGAGTTTGTAGACGCGTAAAATAAGAGGAGCAGAAAGTTGTCATATGTTACAGGCAACCTTCAACTGAAAGAGTATAAGCGTCTTTGACATTTGTATCGTACAGAATGTTGTCCTCTTATTGTGTAAAGTCTTCTAGTCAGTCATCAAATTTGTAGGTCAAGAGGACGAAAGATAGCCACAATGTCATCTGCTAAACATTAACAGACTATAAAAACGAAGATGAAATGCTGAAGCTCTAGTTAAATTAGACATTTTAAATGATATAGTACTTAACTAGAAAAGACATCTTCCCTTCTTAACATAAGTCACCTGGCACTGTGGCGCACTGTGTTGGATGCAAACATCGTAGAAGAACGATATCAGACGTCGAAAACTGCCCCAAGAGCTGAGCCACTTACCCAAGATCTTCACCAAATAAATGAAGTGATCTTTAGATAGAATTATAATACGACCCCCGACGAAGAATAGGAAAATAAATTTGCGTTTCTGCCATTCTGCGACTCCGTGCAGTGCAAGATAAGCCACCTGCTGAAAATGGCCTAAAAAAGCAGCAGGTCTGAAAACACCTCCGGTCTACAAGTTGACTTGCGAGTGTAGCCAATCTGACGTCGGGCAAACAGAACGCAATATAGAACAACGTAGGAAAGACCATGTGAGGTTTTATGGGCAAAAGTTCTCTGAAAACTGCGCCATAGGTGAGCATAATGTAGAAAACGGCCACCGGATGAAATTTGACAAAATATCTGTCGTGGGTCGCACTAACGACTTTTGGGACTGTCTGATTAAATAAGTCACTGAAGTAAAAATCCCTGATAGCGCCCGTAACAGAGACGGCGGCCTGCAGCTCTGAGTGGAATCCGATCTAGAGATCACGAGGTTGAAACGGGAGCATTGGAGTCAATGTGTGCCCATATATAACTTCGTAGTGGGCAGTTAGAGCATATAAGGGCGAACTAGCAACCAAAAGCAGTCGTTGCACTTCATAACGGCCGAGAAGTGCTACGTCGTTAGTTCACGGTCTTTTATTCACTCTACAAACTGGAAGACCGAGAACATTTTATTCAATATTAGGGCTAGTCGTGTTGAAATCTACTTATTTGAAATAAAGAAAAATGCAAAGAGAAACAAAATATATTAAGATACGAGGGACAGAGGTACTGAAGCTGTGAGAACAGAGACGAGTAAGATCTCGCTCAGGTAACACCACAGTTAGCAGTATAGAAGAAGAGAACGTCGGCTATCCGTATAGACAGGGGAGCCCGGTGCAGAAATCTAATCTGCAGCGTGACACGTGTCCAGCATTGCTCGTGGCTGCTTCCGAAGATCAACTTCCAGGCCCCGGAGGATGCGGCATGGCTGCTAGCCTCAGCAATTTCTGCTGGCTCGAACTGCAGTTGCACACGCAATGTACCCTATTGAAGAATGAGGAACCTGCGTGTAAACCTCAATCGGTGAGGAATTTTAGCATTAGTGACTCCTGTATTGTACGTGTCCATTAGTGAAGTCGACGTATGGTTTGACTTATTTATTTATCGTCTGATGCCTGAGAACAGACCTAAGTACAGTAATTATTACAAACAAAGAGAAGAACAAATGATTTCCCTGAACATATAAGCGATTTGAAGATGGTGTTATATAGACACTACGCAATTTTTCGTATTAGCAGTTCACAATAAGGGTCTTTATGAATGCGAATTGTTATATCAGAGACATGACAGTGCACTAAACTACATAAAGATGTAGTTCGTTTCACAGAAAGAGAAATATATAAGAATAATAAACTCTAATTTTATTCATATCCTTTAAAATGTCGGAGGATAGTATGCTTCCATTAAGAACATTAGATGTGGAGTTGAACTATCTGAATGTAAATACATGTACTATTGGAGAGAGTGGATTTATGGCATAAGCAGACTCAGAGATGATCAGTGCTTGCCCAAATGTCTACATTAACTTTCATACTTTCAATGCTAACTGTTGACATGACACCACCGTAAGACGAGAATGTCTTTATAAAAAGACTCACTGCGTACAATACAATAAAAAATTAGGTATGAGTTTTACTTTGAATTTTCGGAAGCGATTTTTTAAAAGCGTTCAAGCACCAATTTTATAATGTTATGTTAGTCACAAATTATTTTTTGGAGAAATTCTGTGTATAGTACAACTACCTTATCATACAATTTAATCTCATAGAAGGAGGAACTTTTTCTCTGCTGGGACCGCAGGGACTGTTGACAAAATTACCTGCAAATTTTTTGTTTATGATTAATTACATAAATTAACGACAAAGTTGTTTCGACATATGTGCCATTATCAAAAGTTTCTGTTGACGTTATATTTATATGTCATTTTATTCTACATCTATGTAACAGTACTGTGAGATTTTACCTTTTATTGTAGTTACGTCTAGGTGGAGTGACGTCCATAAATCATCTTGGAACGTAGCTGTTCACGTAAAAGGTTGTCTACGTAGCTCACGTAATTGCTTTCAACAGAAGAATAAACGAAATTTCGCGTTACTTTCTTGACAGATGCAAAGCGATAGATTGTTGCAATTTCAATGCAGTAGTACTATGAGTTTTCATCTCATGCTGCACTTACGTCTAGACGGAGTTAGGTTCACATATCATCTTAGAATATAAGTTCTTGTGCGTACAATGTCGGTAACATGAGCCACATATTTAGTTTCCATAGAAATTTCATGTTATTTTTTGACAGTTGTATTTTGACAGATCGTTCCAATGATGCTTAATGTTTACAAGAAAGTATACCTTAGATTCTCAGTGATACTTTGTGCCAGAAATATTGTGCAATATGTAGGTGTGCGATCTTCAGGTAGTGTACTGTTTTTTATTTATGTTAGTGTGTTTATCCTCCTTCTTTTTCTATAATCTCAGTAAAGTTTTCGAGATAATTTTTACGTTTGAGGTCCGTCAGTTCGTTTAGGATGTCATCCGGATATCTATATGACTGTGCATAAATTTATAGTTCTTCCAAGAAGTTCATAATTTGGTGTTTTGGCATCCGATATAGATTTTTCAAAGTGTTTTTGATCTTTTTGCTCTACTATTTTTAAATGTAGATACAGTCTTGATTTGTTGTTTTGGTAATCTAGCACGTGTACTTTAAATCTGATGCTGAATCATAGTCCTGTTTGTCCGACGTAAAAACTGTTGTAGTCATTGGACAAACGAGACGAAATTTGCGGTATGTGGATATGTCAAGGGTTTCTACGTTTGTATCTAATCCATCGCTGGTTCACATATCTGTTACGTTTTGTCTTTCATCTCTTTGTTTGATCTTTCTATTCAAATCATTTGTATCTTTTTCATTCCTTAACTTTTCCTCCTCTCCACCACTACGTTAAATGTCTTTTGTTCAGACGGTTACACATCTTCAGTTTTTATGAACTGTATTTTTAATTGCTACAACATTTCCAGATAAGGATTTTTGTGATTTTAAGCGCAAAATGCAGGAAGATTAGGATATAAAGCCCTGTTACGACGAATTCGTTAGACTCGGAGCACAAGCTTGAGAAGTGTGCCGGATCAGATACATTGGAAAGAACGCTCACTATTGTTTGAATGACATTTTTAATTCCTCAGTGTTCTATAGATTATTTGTGTGTTTATGATTAACTTCAACAATGAGTATTATATCATTATGAAACTTTACAGGTAGATAAACAGCACATGGTGGGACAAGTAAGTTACTGCTCCCCAAACATATCCAGAACGTACAAATACTGTAAGCATAACCCGGATGAATACTCTATTTGAAAAATCAATACACCCAGAGAAGTTCAAGTTTCGCATAACCAGAGTGAGTGTCCGCCCCTGGTAACTGAGTGATCAGCGCGACGGAATGTCATACCTAACGGCCCGTGTTCGATTCCCGGCTGGGTAGGAGATTTTCTCCGCTCAGGGACTGGGTGTTGTGTTGTCCTTATCATCATCATTTCATCCCCATCGACACGCAAATCGCCGAAGTGGCGTCAACGCGAAAGACTTGCACCAGGCGAACGGTCTACCCTACAGGAGGCCCTAGCCACACGTTATTTCTATTTTACCTGAGTGAGTAAATAAGTCGAGATGTGGGTTTTGCAAAGTTATAGCTCACAATGTGGCGAATTTCCTGTCTGACAAAAAAAGTGAAAGCGCCCAGAAGGGAAGATATAGCGAAATGAAACTTCACGTGTTGAGAGGGTAAGTAATGTTATTGCAGTGATTACAAAATCAAGTAAAATTTACAAAGTAGCAGTACGATGTTGCACCACCCCTGGGGTGGATATATACCAGTATTCAATTGGGAAGGTCTCAGAAAGCTGTTGTATGCTCTCCTGAGGCAAGATGGCCAATAATTTTTGTAGCTGGTCCTTGATATCCAGGATACTGTGGCTCGAAAAAAGTTGACGTCCAAGCTGCTCCCGCACGTGTTCTATAGAGAACGCATCTGGGTATGGTTATCGGGGCAGTGGAGAACTGCAGCTCATAATTGTACACAACGGACATCATTTATCAGCAGTCCATGCTTCCCGGTCATTGCACAAATCCTAATTCAGCAGTTTGTGTTGTGGCGGTAATGGACCCTTATGCATGAAACCGTAAGCGTATAATCTGGCTGCTGCTAATATCCGACAAATGGCACAGTATGCAACGGAATGCTACAAGGAGTACTTACTTCTGGATGGCAAGTGCTGATGTGAAGCAGTTAAGACGTGCTTGGTACACAATACGGTGATCATCCTATTTGGTCCGTCGACGAATCTCCTTGCCTTACATTTCCAGACAGTCCGACACTAGGCCTCAGTCACATCTGAATGCACCACAGATTTGGATACTGAACAATCCGACCAGCTGGCCAAATGTAGACCCAAAATGCAACCCCTGTCAAGCTCCGTCAAGTGTTGATAATGCTATCTCACGCAATAACATGATATCTCCGAATGTCCATACTCATTTACATACCCAATGATGTTGTGTACGTATGCGAAGTCACACTAAAAACCGACCATGCCTTGGGGATGCTTCACTTTCTTTGTCAGGCAGTACACATACTTCATGTCATTGGAAAGAGGCTTCGAAGAGTACTTCAACAACCTTAGATGTGTGAAGCTTGGTCAAATAGTAGAAAGGGAACAGCGCCGTCGCTATGAAAATTCCCAGAAACGTCTCCGCTGTTGTACCAAATGCAAACAAACATGTAACTCAGATACAGTTCGTCCGTGCCAGTGCAATTTATTGAACCTGGTTATTCTATGAGTCTTCGTCATCATCTTTTCAAAATCTTGTTATTTCTACCAGTTACTACAGTGAACTCCATTCTCAGTTTCGTTTTATAACGTATTGTGCAGTGAAATTGAAATTCTACGAGTTGTTTCTCTTCTCGCCGCCCAGCTGTTCGCACCTTCATTATTGAGGCACTGAAATAGCCCTAGATGGCGCTTGTGTGTTAGGCACGTCTCGGAACCAGGAATACACCGAACTGAACTGTATTACGAAAGGAGTTGACGGTTTGGAACTTCAGAGGTTACATTGACATGGATCCGAGACGGAGACTACTAGCAGAGAACCAGAAAAGCTGTGGAGCAGCGCCTTTGTTTGGTGGGTGCGCCAGCCACTCTTGCTGGCTCCAGCGTGGCTGGTCGGAGGCGTTGGCATGGGCCGGAGTCTGGTCCAGAAGCCAGTCAGCAGGGCGGTGTGGAATCAGTCACTTCTATTCGTGCCAGCTAGGAGGCCTACATAGGGCAGTGGCGGACCAGCAGTATTTGCAATACCAGGCCTCGAAGGCGCATCAGCTGTGGTTGTCTTCGTATTCAGCGTGGCTGTCCAAGACGCAGCCACAGTCGTCAGCGGATGACAGCAGAGAGTCTGGTAAAGCCAGCGAGCAAGACAGATTGGAGGAGAGAGATCGCCTTGAATCATGTAGCGTGAGACTGCAGCAGGCTCCATAGTTAATGTGGGGTGTGACCCGCTGTACTCGGACATCGTCGAGCTGGGTAGCGGGTGGTGTCTGGAAGAAGACGGCCACTCGTAGCCAGAGAGCAGGAATGGTGCAGAATGGCGTAGTGAGGCTGTGCTGTACGAGAGTGTTACATTTTACTGTGAAGATAATGCACACGGAGAGATGTGATTCCATCATTGTATAGCAGTGATTAGGTATTGTGTACTGTACTTCATTTTCTTTTTCTGTGTTCAAATGTGTGTGAAATCTTATGGGACTTACCTGCTAAGGTCATCAGTCCCTAAGCTTACACACTACTTTACCTAAATTATCCTACGAACAAACACACACACCCATGCCCGAGGGAGGACTCGGACCTCCGCCGGGACCAGCCGCACAGTCCATGACTGAAGCGCCTTAGACCGCTGGGTTGTCTGTGTTCCGTCTAGTTCTGATGTGCTTTGGGATGATTAGTAGAACACTCTCTCCAATGCATTTCGGCATATAGTAAAAAAACAAATTTGCGGATGAAAACCAATGTCTGAAACCTTCATCAACCAAGGCCACAGAGCATCGCATTCATAAGAAACTAGACCCGTCTATGAAGCAGTTAGCTGTATCTTCTTCACTGGCTCCCGCGACAATCATTTGTGAGCACTGAATAACAAACATCACAGGCTTATTGTGCGACGTTTCACCTGCGGTCCGCCGAGTACAAAGTCGCGTTTGCTGCTGAAGGAATGCCCTGCTGCCTATAACTTGGTCGCTCCGTAGCATCGTTGGATGACGTTTCCGGATACGAGTTCCTATCCTCAATTTGTTCCTCAAGACATCCTCTATAGCCTCTCAAAGTCAGTCGGTACCGTCTTGTACTACAATACATACACCCTAGGGGTATATTGGGCCACTCTTAAGAGTAATCAGATCTGTTATTTTCTGGTGTTGCGGTAGATATTTGCAATTTCCTTTTTTCAATATGTGGCTGAAGGTTTCATGACCATCAACAATCTTTGCTTGTATGAGTTTTTCGGCTGCCAGGATCGCTGCATGTACACTATTGAGGATTTCACCCTCCTCCATTTTCCTATTTAAACTGAACATTTTTCTATCTTTATCACCAATTTCCCTAACATCGGCAGCCCACGTGCTCTGCACGGCGCCTCCCTTTCTCTTACCAACCTCTTCCTCTAAAACTGCTCCTCACGCACCTTGCATGGCACTAACTACTTCCTCCTCTTTTTCATTTCCGGACAAGCCCTCATTCTGACGTTTGCACTTTCGTTTCTCTCATTTATTAAACCTCTGGTCGTATAACCCTTTTCAAGTTTTCCTCCTCATATTCCTTTAAACTGTAAAACAAATCGACACGCCCTTCTGCGATCAACGAAGACTCCCTTTCACACAAATTTTCTGTCTTTTCACTTTAACTTAATAACATGTCTGATTCTCTTCTCATTTTGGTGATATTCCCCACCGACTCTTTTGATTTCGGTGATATTCCCCACTGAAAAAGGCCCACTGTATTCCTTTGCAACGTCATCTCTTCCTAATGCAACTACTGCAGCCTCTTGATGGTCAGCTGATCACTCCGTCAAGTTCAATGTACGTTGTGTCTTAGTTTGCATGCTATCATCTGCAGCATATTCTCCTGTACATGACTCATCCCTGCTCACACCCGTCGTTCCGTGTGCACTGCCTTGTGACGCAGTTCTGCCGTTTGCTTGTGTCTTAAATTCACTTCGCTTTATCCGGTATGATGTCTTTAGTTTGGGAGGGTAATACTTGGCTGCGCGAATCTGGCCCATAAAACACGCGGGCCTTAGTTTTCTGCATCATTTCAGTTTTGAAAGTTTCATGGTACAAACCCCCTACTGGTAAATGACATGTTACCGAGACCTCTGAACAGTATTCCTCTATAAATGTGTGTTTAAATTCGTCAAGTGACATTTGTTCCATATCTAAATTTAATCCCCATCTTTTTGCATCGTCTGCTAAGGCACTAATGACCACATTGATCTTTTCCTGATCCATTACATAATAAGAAAAATTCCTTTCACAATTTTTCAAAATATGTAAGTGTTGACATACATTATGTATGTTTGCCAGATAGATTTGTTCTTCGCCCTCCAGCAATTGTTATCACCAAAGGTTATACAGTGTTTTGGATTTTCATTATTTCAGTAGCGAATGTATTGTTGATGTTATTTACCTGTTCCTGCATATTGTCGACATTGTTATTGATAGTCTTTATTTCAATTTTTAAATCCCTGATCGCATTGCTCACAACCCCTACTTCTGAGTTTACTTCTTCAATATGTTTGCTGATTTTAACCCCATCCATTTCAATTTCGTGACCCTGTGCTTTAATTACATCTGCCTGTATTTTAAGCTGGTTGTTAATATGACTACCTTGTGCTGTAACTTGTTTGTTAATATTACTACCGTTAGCTATAATTTGATGACCTTGTGCTGTAATTTGTGCAGCCAACATTTATAACCACTCGGTTACTTCCAGTGGTTTTTCGCTTTCTTGTTCTGAGGTGTCTTCATATTCAGATTCTGCTTCTGGTGTTTCGCTCGTTTCACTTTCGACTTTCGGTGAATTGATCATATCCATCGAGTCGTTAACATAACCACGGTCTTTGGTCATGTCGTCTATCCTACTTTGTTTCATATGTGACCAGCTCATTATCAGAATTTGATCATTTACTGTATGTGCGTGTGGTACTCCACATAACCTGTTGCCGTCCCGTGGCGTCAACTGTGTTTTCGTCTAGTGAACTACTGCCACCTAGCACATGAGGTACTTTTTCGTCTCGCTCGTTCTGCCTACTGTCGTTTTTGTAAGCATTATAATTTTGTTAATACTTTATATCTTATCTTTTAAAGGCCTGTGAAGCTTTCTATTAATTATTTCACCTAATCTATTGCAAGATCCCACCGCTGGACATTTTATAGTCGCCTTATAATTGTTTTACGCTCAATATTTACGTTAAGAACTGTGTTATACTGAGTAAACTGACAAATGTCCTGTCACGCTGCGCCACATGTGACACTAGCTACCGTGACATAAGCTAATATTATCCTTTGAGAGGATTTTTGGAATTTTTACCACGTGTTTGTCTAACAAATAAGGGTATCGGACTGTAATTTTGAATATATTGCAATTAAAGAAAAAATTAAACAGGTTTTAAACTTTGGGGAAATTTCGTATACGAATGAAAAATGAACGGTCGCCAGCCCAATTAGGCACAAGAATTTTGAACTATATGATCAAGAAAATTAAATATTAGTCACAGAAGGTACTTTCATTAATATTCCCTTTAAAGAACACACAGGATACAAACGGACACAGGGCACTGTGAGTTGTGGTTAGCAGTAGTTACCAATGATGCACATACTAGTAATCATTGAAAGCAAAATCATACCAAACTCACACTAATATGATCTACACTCTGAACACAAGAAGCAGGGAACTAAAATTATCCAGGACGGGGTTCTGACTTAACTGGCATATAAATACCACAACGGCTAGCCACTGACTGCTTACCGTTTCCATCAAGTAGCAGCCCATTCGACCATCAAAACCACCTTTTACATCGCGCCGAGCTACTTCCGTTGCAGAGGGACTTCCCTACATCTTTTAGATTTTACAATACAAGTGCCCTAAGCATGAACCAGCTTCCAATATACAATATTTTTCTTCTAAATATACACATATCATAAAATTTCATTATTGTAAACATCATTTTGCTTTTTCCATATAAACATTACAATACTATAATTTTCTTGTTACAAATCAATGACCTTAATCAACGAAGAATACACACTTCGTAATTGCAGATACACTGTTACATAATATAAACTTACTTCTAGTCGATATAAGTGTTACAAGTGGTTCCTCTTCTAGAAGAACCGGCCGAATGTTCGTCAGAAAGTTTGTGCGCGAATGTCCGTTTAGAACGCCTGAGACGAAGTAAGATCCCACAGTTCTGTTTCCCATGATGCGGCACTATACTTTTGCGCCCCCCCCCCTCCCCCCCCTCCCCCCACCACCCAGCCGTTCATGTTGCACCTGGAGAAGCCAGTGTGGATGTTCGGCTGTTCAGAAGTGCATGTATCAAAATTTACATTAGCTTGGTTAGTAAACGCTGCTTCATCGGCTAAGAGCACAAATTAGAAAAACGTAGGGCAGTCTCTCCGACGCTGAAGGGTAAAACGACAAAATTCTGTATACGTTTGAAATCACAGTCACCGAGTGCCTGATGTAGTGAAAGATGATAGGTACGGTAATTCTGTCGATGGAGGATGCGAATGAAACTCGTGTGGCTTATTCCACATTCCTTGGCAATATGTCACTTACCACCTTGCGCAGTCATTAGTCTCGTAGCCAGAACAGCTCCTTCGTGTTCTCAGTCAGTTGAGTCTTGTTTCTTGCTCTCTTTTTGACGTTCAACCTGTCTGTCCGCACTAGCTTCTTAATATTTTGGCGATCCGGGTAGATAGCCGTATACCACTGTTCTGTTTTTGCGGCATTTCCTTTACATTCCTCAAAAAATGGTATATCCTACTTCTCCTCACTAGTGTGCATGTCAGCAAGCAACGAATACTGGAGATAATGTGAGCGGCCTGCAGCGCCGACAAGTAAGCAACCAAATGTGTTGGCGGTCTTTGCACCACTAAGGCCGATTTCGGCATCGTGCTCTCACAGACTTGGACATTTCTCGAATATTTTTACAAGATGAGTAAACGTTACATACTGTAATTGTGTTCTCAAGAGCTGTGGAATGCAATTATAAAATGTGTACGATTCCATTTAAATAATGTACTTGCTTTAATATCTCCGTTGATACCAGCGCTAAAAACGTTAACCAAACAAACAAAAAATGTGTGCCCCTCCAGGCTCTAACATTTGCCGGAAACCTCAACTCGATATGTGTAACCTTTCACGAAATAAAAGGGGTGTTGCGTCTTAATTGACTCGTCCTCTCTCGCTCTTCCAAACTGACATGACACATCCTGCATACAACAAGAATCAGTTATCACATATGAACCGGGGGTCACAAAAGCGACGATAGGGCGCTAGGTCACGTGTGGGCTGGCTTCGCCGGAGACTGTTTATTGGGCCCTACATTCTCCCGGACCGACTTTATAGTCGCACGTATCTCGTATTCCTGCGAGAGGTTCTGCTGGACAAGCTGAATGACGTTCCCACCCCTATTCGTGGACGCATTCGATTTCAGCACCTCGGAGACACCGTGCATTTCAGCAGACAACGGAGTGCACATCTGCAGCAAACCTTTTCCGGCCGCTGGATTGGTCGCTGTGGGCCAGTAACATGGCCACCACGATGACCCGATCAGCCCCAATCGATTTTTTTCCTGCAGGAGTATCTGAAGGGTCTTGTGTTTGAAACACTTGTTACATCTCCGGAGTATCGGGCAGGAATGTTGCGGCAGCAGGATGTCTTCGCGAAACACGAGGTGTCTTTGACAACGTGCATCGTCCAATGTACAGTAGCTTCGATATCAGGCGTGTCTCGACGTATCTGGACAGAATTTTGAGCATTTGCTGTATTGCTCATCCATTTGTAGCCTGTGAATAAATAACTGCAACGCCATTTAGTATGCATCTCCATTAATATTTTATCTTCAACTTCTCAGCGAATGTTTGCAGTTGAAAAGTTTTCATTGTGCTAATGGAAGGGTCAAAATTTGTTTTCCAACTATTAATAAGAAGAATTGTATCAGATGTACAGTCTTCCTTCCACAATAGGCGGTAGTAGTAGGAAGTCGTGGTGCGGGTGATAGGTCGTGTCATACGATAAGCTTATGCATTTGTAAGTATAACACCGCTAAAACATTAGTCGATTTGTGATGACGCCATAAAATTATTCCCGACTGCATATGTCAACTTGCGAGCCCAATTCTCGTCATTTACTGGAAGTTTCAACTTTCCGCTTTAACATGAAGGAATCTTCGGCTGTGGCCCATAAAATCCTGGATAAAACGTGTGGTGTGGCTCCTATTACTGAAAGAACGTGCAGAGAATGGTTTCAACTCTTCAAGAACGGTGATTTTGGCATCGAAGACAGTCATGGCGGTGGAACAGAGGTTTTCGGAACTACTGAGACCGTCGAAATAATCACAGGAGATAGTTAACGAAAGCAGTTGATGCATTTGAGATGAGCATTGAAAGACCAACGTCCACAATAAGGCGATATATGTGAAATGGTGATTTTTTTTATCATGACAATGCTCGATCCCATTTCGCAAAACCCGTTATAACATACTTGGAAATTTTGAAATGGGAAGTCTTACCCAACCCGCCGTCTTTTTCAGACACTGCTCCCTCTGACTATCACCTTTATTCATCCATTTCAAACGACCTAGCTGACCAGCCCTCCCGGTCATATTAACAAGCGCCAAGTTGGATCGATTCATGGATCTCCTCAAAGGAAGCCCAGTTCCTAGACCGCTGGAGTCGTGTGCTGGCCGAAGCATGCGAGAAAGTAGTGACCAGCGATGGCCAGTTCTTTGCATTCAAATTTAAGTTTTTCACAGTAAATCCTGTAACTTGGAGAAAAATGGCGAAATCAAATTTTTAGTCCTAACAGAAGACACTACATATGGTAATAGTTAATTTTATCTCACGTAAGCCTTTTTGTTTATTTAATTAAAGAAGCGAATCGCAATCTTACATACCATAAGATGTTGAAAAAATCAGCCAGGTAGTTGCAAACCAAAGGTTTATTGAACCCTTGATCTAGGTTTCAGTATTTCTAACAATATCTTCTCCAGAAGGTGTGGACCCTAAAAATGTATATAACCGGTTACAAACTATTTCTACATACATAACAAAATATTAATAGTAGAAATATATTTGTGAAGTAAGCGTACTCACTTGTCACATCACACATTGGTAAATTACATTAGCTGAAACTGAGCAGCTCTTGTCATACATACAACTGATATAAAAAGTAGAAACATCACATACCACGGCTTAAGACAGCAGCCAGATTACATTCAGTGTATGTCAGAATAAATGCACAAATGTATTCACCCACTGGTAACGGTTCTTGTCAACATAAAGTTACAACAGGTGTCCATATTTGCATATTCACCATGCCAGAGACAAAAGTCAACATTTCAAAGACGCAGGCTCAAGCAATAAGGAAACATTAGGACTGCAGAGGGCGCCATATAAATGCGCTTAAGAACTACGCCTTGCTTGTGTTAAGTAACAGCATAAAGTAATAATGAAAATTTGCTCTACAAGGCTACTTTAGTGGTTTACATTACGTATAAAATTTCTTATACATTGGCTGACGGAGTAATATTGTTCGTAGATGCAGTGTGCAGAAGCTAGGGTTCTGTTTACAAAGGACCACTGTTTCAAATTCATGGGGAAAGAAGGGCAAATATGAGCTACAGCACCATCACTAAAAGGGGAAACTTCCGCTAACACTACGGAAGCTTAAGCGATAATGAATATTGGAATGCAGTGTGCGTTATACACATGCACGTAAGCACTGTGTCTTGCTGGTGTTAAGTAATGTAATTTCACAGTAAAGCGAAATGACAATCTCTTATAGATGGCCAGTAATAAAAGCAATAATTTTAGAGGTATACATTAAATACAAAATTATCTGTAAAGCATTTGTGTAGCAGAATGACAGTGCACTTAAATTTAGTGTGCATAAGATAACAATTTTGTTGCAAAAAATTACTTCTGTTACAAAAAGGTGAAAAAAAGAATGAACTGGATAAAGTCACATCACATAATGTTTTAGGAATACCAACTGTAGGAACATGTGCTGGAAAGGCCAAGAAAAATAAAACCCAGTGATATCAAAGGTCAGTACCTCAACAGTAGAGAGGAAATATTTTGAGGAAAACGCCACATTCACCGATGTTAGCGGAGATCGGAAAACACGAATTATGTGACCGTGAGCAGTGGTTTATATCTATCAACGAAGTGCTTATTCGCGAGTTACAGCTGATCGTTCAAAATGTTGCCGCCTCTCTTAGCAAAACATTTATAAATTTCAGGTTCTTCTAATAAATCCAATTTCGAGCCTTTAATTTCCTTACGGAAAATTACGGTTTCTTCTAATTACTTATGAGAATAGTCTGAAGCAAGTAAATGTTGAGAAAAAGAAGAATTATGAACATTTCGCCCTTCTTTGACCAACAGGTGCTCCTTGTGTCTGGCTTTAATAGCTCTATCAGTGCGGCCTATGTATTAGCTAGGGCAATCTTTACAGACGATTGTATGGACGTCTGAATTTGTGAAAGGATCTTGTTCAATTTTTAATGTATGTACCGAATTTTTCTTCAAACTATTTTTAATAGAGAAGGTAACTTTACAACCTTATTTTGTAGTCAAAAGACGGCCAGTCCTGTAGGACATACAAGCTAAAAACGGTATCGAAATGAACTTGTCATTTCCATCTTGGTTCTCTTAAGTTTGTTGTCACCTAGTGTAGAAAATTTTTATTCGCCGTTTTGTTACTAAGTATCTGAAGAACTAAGTCTTATTTATAACCATTATTGCTAGCAGTAGTCTTAATAAAAATAATTTATTTCTGAAAATCGTATGGGGAAAGTGACGTGGTTAAAGCACGGTTTATTTCTGAATGGAAAAACACAACTTTATGAGACTATGGGTGGAAAGACTCTGATGAAATAATATTGTCAGACTAGTCTGTCTTACGATGAATATCGAGATTGACATTGCCATTCTGTATGCGTATTTCCAGATCAAGGAAATTTAGGTCCCTGTTCTCATTTTTAATTTCTTTTGTAAATTTAATTTTCTCGTCTCAGCCGTTAAAGGTGTTAAATAATAAATCTAATTCTTGGCCAGTTCCATCAAATGCAAAAGTTAAGTCACCTAGATAACGCGCATAAAACCGTATTTTACGTAATAATTCTGACTTGGTTTTGAAGAAGCCATCTACAAGGGAGGTAATGAAAATGTCAGCTAAGAAGACAGCAAAGAAATTACCCATCCCAGCGCCAAAGAACTGAAAATACAGTTTACCGTTAAAAGTAAAATACAACTTTAATCAACCTCATCTGTTCTGTACTTTGCACCTCTGTTAACTTTTTATCTAGTAATAGGTTCTTTTCAATGATTTCTAGTGTTACGTCAATAGAAATGTTCGTGTACAGGCTTTTAATATCAAAGGGTAACAACCCAGTACGAGGAGCGCATTTGAGCATTTTCATTTTACTAATCAGATTGTAATACTTATATGGATTACAAGTAGGGTTATATTATGTAACTGTGTATCTGCAATTTATGAAGTGTGTATTCTGAGTTATTTAAACTCCTTGATCTACGGCAAGAAAATTAGAGTTTTGTAATATATATGTGAAGAAAGCAAAAGAATATGTTGAAATGATAAATTATTATAGTATGAGTATCTTCATAAAAAGAAAATGTTTGTTAAAATCTGGTTCGTGCTTAGGGCAATTGTATTTGTAACAAATAAAAGCTGTAGGGAAGTCCCTCCGCAATGGAAGTGGCATGGCACCATGTAAAAGGTGGGTTTGGCGGTCAAACTGAGCGGCTCCTTTGTGTGAACGACACGCAGTATGTGGCTAGCCTTAGCACGGCACATTTGGACGGTACTAAGAGTGGCCATTGGAAGCTGCATTATAAAGGATTTGCCTCGGATGTGGATCTGGCTGTTATTTGGTATTTATGACATAATGGAATGGCTCATATATGTTGAAAATCAGCCGACAAGAAGAGGTATAAGGAGCATTCGTACATCAAGTGCCGTGGGTACAGCTAGCCTCCATGTCGCCTGCCACCAACCTTCGCCACTGCTTCACAAACTTCATACATTCAGATAAGTAACGTATATGGGCACAGACCAGTTAATTTTGGTGTTGTTTCAATAGTAACCATAAAAATTCGTGTCCGGAACCGTATTTTAAATCCTGATCACGAAACTATGGAGGGTCCTCACCTAAGTGCTACTAAAACCGATTATCCTGATTTAAATGAACAATTCTTGCATTCAAGTATTTAAAAGCGATTTTTTATTTAAAGTAAAATGAGTAGTAAGAGTAAAAGCTAAAACCACAAAAGTGAAGTTGGATAGCCTTTTGCTGATGTATCCTAAGTTTATTATAAAATATTGTTTTTTAGGATTACACTGTAAGATTGTGTAAATATTATTGTTCAGAATAACTGCTTGACAGGTGATTAAAACGTAGGCTAAATACATACAAACCTTTAATGAACAGACTTGTGATAGTAATGCTCGAAGTGAAGTTATACTCATTCTCAAAGGTAGTGTGGTTTTGATTCTATCATGAATGGTTTCTTTTTAGAAGTTAATTAAGCCCAGTGTTGTATTTAATTGTCTTGCAAAGTAATTTAGGGACTACTCTAAGTGAAGTTAATGACTAGCCTTTAGAACTAGTCTTTACTATTGGACTAATCAAAGAGTTTTGACTAGTGAAACTATACTAGTTTATAGGTCCCCATCATATTCTCCACCTATTAATAAGAAATTGAACTATTACTGTTACTCAGGAAAACTGGTACATGTAGAGGAGCTTGAACAGTGTATTTATGATACTATTCATCTTTATTTGTATTTATCACGTTCGACAAGATAGAAGCCCCTCATGCCTCAATTTAGTTCTGCAATTCATGCACTGACATTTCAGTATTAGATTAAGTAATGCTCTTGTGCGGCTGTCATTAGTATGAGCTTGGTGCAAATTTACTCCCCGTAATTTACTGGTGTGTGTGTTGTTGGTAACTGTTGCTACACACAGTACAGAGTGCACTGTGTCAGTTGCATTCTCTTTGCTATTCAGAGTGAAATATCAACGAAAGTAACTTCAATAACCAATATTCAATTTTTTCAAGAAATATATCTCCAAATTAATGTGCCAATTGGGCTGGGGATCGTTCATTTTCTTTTCATTCATTTATGATTGTACCACGTTCATTGACTTCCAAGATTAAAGCCCTTTTGGTTTTACTATTATATCACCAAATTCGAATTTATAGTCCGATACCTTTGTTCATTAAACGTACACACAGTGAAACTTCGAAATCCTCTCAGAGGGTAACATTAGCGTGTTTCGTGGCACGTTAGAGTGATATATGTTAGTACTATAAGATGTAGCCTATTTTTAAAGGAAAAATTGCTGTCAAAAGTAAAAGATTCCTTGAGTTTACATTGTAAGTGCCGAGTTAACTTGTGGTGAGCATTCTCTGTACTAAATTCGATCCGGCGGATCGGATGCTGATAGTTGTGAAGATTAAACTGGCTTCTTAAAACGGGAGGCTTTGGATTCATGTTCAGTAACCATTTTTTCTGTAATTTCCCGAACAATTTTCAGTATTATTTAAACAGTTTCGAATTTCTTTTTCCAGGTTAACGGTGGGATCTGTACTAATGTCTGCGATGCCATTTTGCCAAAAAACATGCTCATCTACATACTCATTTTTATAGGCAACGACAACTGTACTGCCTTAATCGGATTTAGTTATTAAAGCTTCATTATTTTCCGATTTACAATTAATATTATTAATCACTTTCGTTTCTTTGAACAAATTCTATTCATAGCTTCCTTTTATTTTTCTATGATGTTGTTACACTCATCAGCTATCCTAACTTGTTGGGCCTTAGTTACCGCATCACTGTCTACTTTAAGGTCAACCACAAACTCGTCTATTACTGTAGAGTCAATAAGCCTAGCGGCCACATTGTACTTTAAACCTTTTGGTGATTGGGAAGGCCTTGTCTTGCAGCAAGACAACGGCTAGAAACATACATGTCACTTGTGTCAGATCTATGTGAAGACGTTCAGAAAATTTAGAAAAACACGGAACGGCCTCCCCAGTCCCCTGGGGAGGTCCTGCAGCAAGAATGAAAACTAATTCCAACTGAAACTAGGGCAAAACTGGGCCATTGCATGCCGAGAGTATGTAATGCAGTGGCTAAAGGAAGTTGTGGCTGTTCTGAGGAGTCTAAATATTAATAGTTGCATTTACCTAGGTATTGTATAAGCCTAATAAACATTTAGAAAACAGTCAAATGTAATTTTATAATGTATTTCCTTTCCAGTGACCATAATAACTTGGTGTGTTCAAACTTATGAAGGGCAGTATAACGCTTTTTTCCCTCTTTGAGTTTTTCAATGAGACTGTGGGAATTGATAAGGATGAGGTGGAGTCCAGCCCTTTGATTGTGGGCTCCAAGGGTGTGCCCATTCTGCACCCCCTATGTTAAGTTGGTGCCTGGGATGTAGGTGCAACACCTCTTCCGCTGATTGCACATCAGCGTGAGTAAAGAAAAATCATCTTCCCCATCCCTCTATGTATGTGTTTTCATCATACTTATACGAGGCCATTTGTTGTGGGATGCTCACACTTGTGTAGATTTTGTTAAGCAAGCTGTGATGCCATTTTAAAGCATGAGTGCCTAGGGCTTGATTCGTATTATAGCCTATACATACGTTGTGACACATACTTCTTCTTCTTCTACAGTTATTATTTGCAAAAAATGGTTCAAATGGCTCTGAGCACTATGGGACGTAACTTCTGAGGTCATCAGTCCCCTAGAACTTAGAACTACTTAAACCTAACTAACCTAAGGACATCACACACATCCATGCCCGAGGCAGAATTCGAACTTGTGACCATAGCGGTCGTGCAGTTCCAGACTGAAGCGCCTAGAACCGCTCGGCCACTCCGGCCAGCTACCATTTGCACTTGGACATACTGCTTTTGAGATGCTGCTGTTGATACAGAGAACTTCCCATTCCAGGGTATGACGCATTTCTCTAGTAAGAGTTTGCTGGGATGGGCTCCTGTTATAGATGAGCACATATGTGTGGGCGAGTAATTGATACATCTTCTCCAATAATAATTTATACCTTCATGCAATTAGTGTATGATTTTCTGGTTTTTAGGTGTTATCGATAACAATATAGCCATTGGGCTTGAAGTGACGCCATAGCTATGGAGAATAAACTGAATGACCAAGCCCTCTTCCTCCCATCAAAGATAATGATGCCTTTCTCTTGCAGCTCTTGTATTGATTGACTTCTATTACAGAAAGGCAGATATGTAAGTCGTTGTAGTAGTAATAGTAGTAGTAGTAGTAGTATTTTATTTTCTTCTTCACTCAATAAAGACATCATGTTGGAGGAGGACATTCATCTTGATGCAATGCTAAGAGGCAGTAGGCTAACTGATGATGAAGTAAGACCCATATAGAGATGCCGACGAACAGCTACACAAGAATTATTATTATTGACGCTTGGAGATGATTCTTGTTCTGAAATCGTTGAACTTACACACGAGATACTTATGAATATCATACTTTTCTTCTTCTTTCTAGCAGGAGATCTGGGACCAACCCGAGGTGGACTTGCAGCAACAACACCGCACACTGACCTGTCGACAGTGCGTTCACTATGCACACGCCCATCAGCGTCACACCCCTTGTACCCAGGTTTGTCAACGCCATGCTCCCTACACCCGCTGACAGTACTGTCTCCGCACCCTGGCCCATTGACGATGTGTTGACTGTGTCCTGCACCTTCAACAGCACACCTACCTCAGCCAATACCATCTCGCTCACCTCATCCTGTATGTCGTTGAAGTAATCCTACAGCTAGCAACACTTATCTCGCCTGTCCTCTTAATTAGCAGTAGGTTAGTCACGCAACAGCTTTAAACTACTCTGTGGTTGCAGGTACTTTTAAGGATTGGATCTCTTATCACCACATATACAACACTACTACAGGCTACTGAGACACTTCCACTTTCCAAAATGCATATCCAATTATTCTGGATAGAGAGCCCTTCCAAATCTTCCATGACGCAACATATCCTGCCACTAACTGTAACGTGCTTCTATACTGTGGGCTTAATTACCCCGCCCCCCTCCTCCACCCACCCCCCGAAACAAGATGGTGATGCAGAGCAGAATACCACTGTCTACATTTCGACAGAAAATGTCTTCACATAACGTGGTATATGAATTTCAGAGTGGTTCATAAATTTTACATCGAGTGTCATACTGTGCCAATATTCCATAATGTAGCAAAGATACTCATGTGTACGCCACCTAGATGTACATTAACATGTTTGTAACCCAGTAAATCCATCTATATCCATCTTCCACATGATCTTGATGAGGGTGAAAAATTTGGCTTTGAATGATCACTTCTGGCTTAGAAGATAAGTTACACAAAAAATGCAAGGTGTACCACTTCATACCAAACATCTAATGTGTGTGTGTGCATTATCGCTTTAATGGAATCACATTCTCTGTTAAATGTCGGGATGTACCTAAATTTGAAAGGTAAAATCCTCAAATATCAGTTCATGTTTATGGCCTGCGGGATGAAGAAAGGAGGCCAGAAAAAGAACACAGTGTGTAGGGAGCATAAAGCTGTCAGATCAATATAATTCTCAAACGTAACTGGGCAGCACCCCAAATACGTACATTTGTAGTAATTCTCTGTCGGTGGGATACAACACTATTTATGGATAAAAAACATGGCCAACCTACTTTCCTCCCAACTGAGTGAAGAAGAACAGTATTTCTGTCAGAGATGTATGAATTCACTTACTTTGAGTGAGCTACTAGGAAAGCATTTGATAGATTGGCCAAGCCAGGAACTGCTACTGTTGAAATGCCTACCGAGGCAAACAAGTTCTTAAAGTTTAAGAATGCCCAGCGTCAGAAGTGTGCTGCTTTGTAGTTTATGAGGATTTGGAGTGCTTTCTTGCTCCTGTGACACGATGTGAGGCTGACCCCACTGTCTCTCATAATACTTTCACAGAACAATAGAAGCAATACGCAACTGGGTATCAAGCTGTGTGCTCATAAGACTCAAATCTCTATCATTCCTATTCGTATGTCAGTGGTAATCCTGTAAGATGGTTGCTCTCTGAGCTTGAGCAACTTTCAAGGTGTGTTGATGAGATATATTACAACAACATTCCCATAATCAGTTCACAGGAGAATGACGAATTAGACAAGAAAGCAGTTGACTGTAATATTTGTGGTAGGATCCCTCTCTCATCCCCCCCCCCCCCCCTCTCCACCCAGGGAAGAGCAGAATGACCATTAGGGCCGCTTCGCCATTTTTCGGCTTTCGCTTCTTGGTCCGGCTAGATGGTGGACGGAAGCTGTATTGGGCTTCGTCACGTAGTTTGCAAAAGCTGAAGAGGACGAGGTATATTATTGTTAAGCTTACTAATCCGATCTTTTTCAACAAAATTATTGTCAGTTTTATGTGGCGACCACCTTTTGTAGTAATTTTACAGATAACTTCATTGGTTAGAGGTTTATTATTTTGTTGGGAGCATGGAGAACAATAGAATCCATTAATACAAAGTCAATCATGAGGTGACTTCAGCTCGTTTGGTTTTTTCTGAATTTTCTCATAAATTATCTTGCCTTTGAAGATTAACATAAACTGCTTTGCCAAATACGAAAAGAATCTTCTTTGTTGCTTGTGCCTCGCCCAGTGTTTTCGATACAACGAAGTGGTCGCCACTTTACGATAAAAGACAGTAGAGACTACAGTACGATTTCTGGTTAGGCACTGTGCGTGTGAATTGTGTGAGATTCTCAACAAAACTGGCGTGTGAAATTCTTTGCTAATTTTTTATTTCCGGTCTCTGGCCATAGTCTCCATACTGCCACGTAAGCATTTCTGCAAGCAGACTTGAGCACCTGCATCCTAAATTAGGTTCAGATAGGAAACAATTGTGAATTTTAATGCAGTAATAAAACCGAGAACGATAAGAGTCATTGATTTCCGACTTCCCAAGTGGTGCTGGGTGCGCAAATCAATGAGCAAAGGACGTTATTGAGGTATTTTAGTCTAGGATTTTAACGTGTCTCGAGTGAAGTTTTGAGTACGTTGCAAGAACGATCGACTAAGGTGAGTTCCAGTGTACCTCTTTGACTTCCAACGCGGTGGTGATGGTGGTAGTGGTGGTGGTGGTGGTGGTGGTTGTGGTGATAGTGGTGTTGGCTACACAGTCATTACAAAATTATCGTTCTTCTTGACATTCATAGTATTATAAATACGTGCCTGTGAAGATGTAATAAATTTGATATGTGCCTAATTTAATAATATTTTGTTTGCTTAGCCCAATGTCCCATATTGTAGTATTTTATCTCGTGTTCCCATCGAGATCAAATAGTGCCAGTAATTAAGCTCATGTACTGTTTAATTCAATGCATACCCAGTAGAATGAAAATGAATGACGAACATGATGATCATATGAGAGCAGTGGAACGAAGAGTAGCAACATAATATTGTTCCCATGCACATTTTAAATTACGAGACCACTACGTTAGGGTTAGGCGCCATCAGCGCGAAAATAGACAATAATTAAGGTCCTGTTTTTAAATGAGTCATGACTTGAGTGCCACAATAAAATGCATTTTCAGTTGTGAATCTTTGGTTTCGTAGTCTAACAATTTCAGTCCCAAAATCACTCCTGATAAGAAATATGAGTGACTATAATTCTACAATTGGAATAACTAATAAGTAAATAACTTCGGCAAAGTCAGTAAAAGATAGACTCTCGTTTGACTGTAAGGCAAATATTCTCTAACTTCCTTGGTTGCTTGAGCCCTCCCAAGCGTTGTCCGTTGTACATAGGTTAACAGTTTATATTTCACGTAACAGTCAAATAATTATTTTCTACCGATCCATTTATGAAATTCCAAGCATTAAATCAAGGAAGGTAGCAAAAGTATATGTCCTCCTTAAACTGGTTGGTTGGTTGATTGGTTGATTTGGGGGAGAGGAGCAAACAGCGAGGTCATCGGTTCCATCGGATTAGGTAAGGATAGGGAAGGAAGTCGGCCGTAACCTTTCCAAGGGACCATTCTTGCATTTGCGTGAAGCGATTTAGGGAAATCACGGAAAACATAAATCAGGATGCCCGGACGCGAGTGTCAACCGTCGTCCTCCCGAATGCGAGTCCAGTATGCGAACCACTGTGCTATCTCATTCGATGTCCTCATTGGAAAGCTAGTGCATACAGTCTGACAATTACCTCCCTATAAGCTCGACGCAAATAAATAACATACACTCAAACGTAACTAAATGCAAAAAAGCAAATAAGAAACGAATGTTAATCGTTCAATATTTGAACATCGAAGTATTAACTGATGTCGACATGCTGCTCATTCTCGGAACAAGGACCTGCGGGACATTTCGTCGATGCGTCCATACATACGTCAGGGCATAATACCTGCGAATGAGTCGAGAGGAGTACAAGCATAAATCGATTTGAATTACATCCTATACTTGGATATCTACAACTTACATGGGCAGGCCATGAAACAAACTCTGCTGACTGTAGAGTCCAGTGATCAAACAGTTGGATTGGGTAAACTAGAAACTGTGGCTGCGGATTCTGTTGTAGGATATGACGTGGAGTCAGAACAGGGATATCCCAAAAGTATGCACGACGCGCACAACGATTTGCTGCTATAATGGGAGCGACTATCTTCACTCAGTGGTTCCCTCCCCAAGGTGATGACAACACTGGTGGATAAACGGAGATTTATGCACTACAAAAACCTCCAGCATCGTCTTACTTTGGGAATGGAACTCATTAAGGTCACCCACGCTATCCCCTTCAATCAGTCACGTTCGTTGAGTCAGTGTATGCATATTAAAACCGAAAACAGGTCTCTCACAGCGTGTGGTTTTGAAAAGTATTTGTTTAAATTAGCAAATAATGCAATATGTGGCAAAATCTAGGAGAATTTGGCAAGTTACCATGAAATTCTTATTGTAAAGAAATGAGAGGGTTGTGGCACAAGGAATTTTATCGCCAGGCCAAATTTTAAGCGGGCCACTATTTTCAATGTAGAATCAGTCTTTATAAAGAAATGTTAGGTTTCGGCGGAGTTCATGAAACCTGGCTATGACTGCATAAATGTACTGGTCCTGTCCAGATTCAACATCCACCACTTTCATTATGAGTTTGCAAAACCCAATTTCCCTGTTCCAAAATTACTTTCTATGGCCAGTCAGTTCCTTGTACTGGATGAAAGACTGGGGCAACATGAAGTAATTAGGTGCCAGTTTGACATATTGCTGGCCGGGGTGGCCGAGCGGCTCTAGGCACTACAGTCTGGAACCGCGCGACCGCTACGGTCGCAGGTTCGAATCCTGCCTCGGGCATGGATGTGTGTGATGTCCTTAGGTTATTTAGGTGTAAGTAGGGGGGACTGATGACCTCAGAAGTTAAGTCCCATAGTGCTCAGAGCCATCTTTTGACATATTCGAAACGTCTGAATACAACATGTAATCAAAAGTATCCGGACACCCCAAAAAATACGTTTTTCATATTAGGTGCATTGTGCTGCCACCTACTGCCAAGTACTCCATATTAGTGACCTCGGTAGGCATTAGACATCGTGAGAGAGCAGAATGGAGCGCTCCGCGAAACTCACGGTCTCCGAACGTGGTCAGGCGACTGGCTGTCACTTGTGTCATACATCTGGAAGCGAGATTTCCACACTCCTAAACTTGCCTAGGTCCACTGTTTCCTATGCGATAGTGAAGTGGAAACGTGAAGGGACACGTACAGCACAAAAGTGTAAAGGTCGATCTCGTCTGTTGACTGACAGCGACAGCCGACAGTTGAAGAAGGTCTAAGATTCTGTGTAGTGTCTGTTTGTACTATATCGTTTTCTCTACCACTTTCGCGCAACGACGCTCTGAGCGTGTTTTTTTAGGGAATTGACTAGTTTGAACCAGGGGCCTGTTGCTGTAAAAGAATCTTAATACTAACTAAAGTTAGTGGAAGGGGTTCAAGGCTTTCCTATTTTTAGTTAGCTGGTAAAATAACGTCGAAAAAGCAGTTAAGTTTACCATTGGAAATTTTATTCTACTCACAAAACATTGTTTATAAATTGCACTATTGATAAAAGGAAATGTTTTAATACAGGATGGTAAAAACCAACTGCGTTCAACAAAAATGTGAACGAATAATCCCTGAATGGGTTTCCAAGTTCTACAATGGATCGAAGGATGACCTATGCCATATCACATCTATAATCTAGGTTTAAATTAAGTTTCACAAAAGAGAAAACTATCAAAATGGTCTACAGCGACCCTCAATTATCTTTAATTACTTATCTCACTTCTCGTAAATTACAGTGGCTGATGTGGCTTCTCAATAACTATATAACAGAAAAATCATCGCGTTTCAGATTTTTACTTCAAGTGGCAAATGTGAACACCATGAGCTTTAATTGACGATCGACACTAGTATTACGCAAAAAGGGGGTGTAACAGATGAGGTTTCTGCAGTTCTGAGTGAAGCTTTATGCGCTGTTATGCGGCATCGCGTGCGTTCATTACCTTGTCTCGGTGTTCGTCAGGGGGCGTCGGGCAGCACAGCTCCGCTCACCTCGCCGTCTCGGAAGCAGCTCTCTCCTAACTTCTCCTCACTGCATTTTACTGAAGTTGGTTTAAAAAAACTATCTGGCTGTGTTTTCATCTGACCAATCAGGGTCTCAATGTTAACCTTAAGCTCTGCCTACAGAAATTCTGTCTATCCAATGAGAAACGTTATACTTCTCGTGGTGGGGCAATGTTTTCAAAGTTTCCAACGTAACAGAGACGCGAAAAAGTCTCACGCTAAAACTTGCAGCTGGTGTGGTCCTTTTAGTGTTATCGTAAGATCTATACTGTTCTTCTGGAGGGCTCTATCTTTTAACTTGGGCTGGGGAGTGGTCCTGACGTAACAGAGACGCGAAAAAGTCTCACGCTAAAACTTGCGGATAGGGTGGTCCTTTTAGTGTCATCGTAAGATCTATACTGTTCTTCTGGAGGGCTCTAGCTTTTAACATGGGCTGGGGGGTGGTCCTAGCGGTTAGCTGGCGACGTGGGTGTCCGTCCCTTATCGTAGGGCCTTCTAGCTTAACACTGCTCTCGGCTTCTGTTCTCATTTCTCCCCTCGGAACTGCGTCTGTCTCACGGTGGGAAGGTATGACATGCATTTAGGCATTCTTGTGTTAGTCTGTGGTATTCCATTTGCTCACTCGTTACTCTTATTACTTTGGTTAATTTTATGTCACGATTTATTCGGAGCTATGTGACATACTACTGGATTTGCTTATCATGTCAGGGTTTTCATGGAAGGTGTTGGATTTGCCTGACACTTTACAAGGGTCGTAATGTGTGATAGGCGGACATCTATCCAGACAATCACACAGGAATCCCAAACTGCATCAGGATACATTGCAAGTATTATGACAGGTAGGAGGGAGGTGAGAAAACTTGGATTTCATGGTCCAGCGGCTGCTCATAAGCCACACGTCACGCCAGTAAATGCCAAACGACGCCTCGCTTGGTATAAGAAGCGTAAACATTGGACGTTTGAACAGTGTAAAAACGTTGTGTGAAGTGATCAATCACCTTACATAATGTGGCGATCTGATGGCTGGGTGTGGATACGGTGAATGCCCGGTGAACGTCATCTGCCAGCGTGTGTAGCGCCAACAGTAAAATTCGGAGGTGGTGGTGAAATGGTGTGGTTGTGTTTTTCATGGAGGAGGCTTGCATTCCATCTGCATCTACGTCTACATACATACTCCGCAATCCACCATACGGTGCGTTTCGGAGGGTACCTCGTACCACAACGAGCATCTTCTATCCGTGTTCCACTCCCAAACAGAACGAGGGAAAAATGACTGCCTATATGCCTCTGTACGATCCCTAATCTCTCTTATCTTATCTTTGTGGTCTTTCCTAGAAATGTAAGTTGCCTGCAGTAACATTGTACTGCAGTCAGCCTCAAATGCTGGTTCTCTAAATTTCCTCAGTAGCGATTCACGAAAAGAACGTCTCCTTTCCTCTAGAGACTCCCACCCGAGTTCCTGAAGCATTTCCATAACACTCGCGTGATGATCAAACCTACGAGCAACAAATCTAGCAGCCCGCCTCTGAATTGCTTCATGTCCTCCCTCATTCCGACCTGATAGGGATCCCAAACGCTGGAGCGGTCTCCTTCACAGATGAACCACATCTTCCCATAATTCTACCAATGAACCTAAGACGACTACTCGCCTTCGCCACAACTGCCATTACATGCTTGTCCCACTTCATATCGCTCTGCATTGTTACGCCCAAATATTTAATCGACGTGACTGTGTCAAGCGCTACACTACTAATGGAGTATTCAAACATTACAGGATTCTTTTTCCTATTCATCTGCATTAATGTACATTTATCTATATGTAGAGTTAGCTGCCATTCTTTACACCAATCACAAATCCCTTGTTCTTTTGCGAGGCGCTATTACAGCACAGGCCTACACTGATGTTTTAAGCACCTTCTTACTTCCCGCTCTTGAAGAGCAATTCGGGGGTGGCGATTCCATACTTTCAACACGTTCGAGCACCTGTTCATAATGGACGGCCTGTGGCGGAGGGGTTACACGACAATAACATCCCTGTAATGGAGTGGCCTGCACAGAGTTCTGACCTGAATCCTATAGAACACCACTGTGATGTTTTAGAACACCGTCTACGTACCAAGCCTCACCGACCGACATCGATACCTCTCAGTGCAGCACTCCGCGAAAAATGGGCTGCCATTCGCCAAGAAATCTTCCAGCACCTTAGTGAACATATACCTGCGAGAGTAGAAGCTGTCATCAAGGCTAAGGGTGGGCCAACACCATAATGAATTAGAGCATTACCGATGGAGGGCTCCACGAACTTGTAAGTCATTTTGAACCAGGTGTCCGGATACTTTTGATCAAATGGTGTATGTGGCCCATAATTCTGATGCCATAACTTGTCAAAACAAAATGTATATTGGGCTAGTGAAAGACACAGCAAATGAGTAGCAGGTTGTGGAGTTAAGGTGTCTTAGATCAAAAATTTACTCTCCCTTACAGACACACCTGCCTTTATAAAGCCGGCTTAATGTGTGCCTCATGTAGCTCAATGGCTCTCACGATTAATGATTATCTGGAATGTGAATTTTAGAAGAGGATTATCGGTAATGAGGTATTTAACTGGAAATATAATACATCACCTTTTAAAGCATTTTGGAAGAAGCGATGTGTGGAAGTATGATTAATAGTAGAAGAACTTGTATAGATATGAAAGCTGATAAATGTGACTGCATACTTACTCAGTAGGAGAGGAATGAGGGAAGCATCCAAAACATATACATGTAAACATTGCATTTCTTGCCATGATATGTAACAGTGCATAAGAGGTTAGCATTAATTTGCACTGCATGTAAATTTTAGGTTCAAGCCAATTTGCACGCTATGTAAATTAAATGACACCCTTCTTATATTATCGTTTTTCATCTGCTGCTAGTCGTACTACTCAGTCTTATTGTTAAATTTGAGTCTCATTACCGATATAAATAATATAGGCCTCTAAACTGTAACAGTGACCCATCATATTGATTACTGTACAAAACAATACCTATTCTGTAAAACAGCTCTACCAGAGAACAATGACTGCAGTAATTTTCTAAAAGAGTGCCATGTGAAATGTAGTATAAAGGTTACTTTTTAGTCTTTCATTTTGTTGCTGACTTTCTTGTTTTTAATGTAATGCATATACGCACCTCTAGTAAACAGTACAGTACCTCTGCAGTACAAAATCGCTAGTGTTAATATAAAAAGGTATCTTTCAACGTACGTATATTCTATTCATTACTAAAGTATGTCTGTGCTAAAAATTGCCAAGAAAAACCAAATGTATTGTGCAAATAAAATTAGTTATCAGAGAAATATATTATATGTGCATGCTGATAATAAATCACAAATTACTTGGTTATCATATACATCCCTGTTACTATTTAAAATATCTCTCACTCTGATTCCTCCAAACCATTTTACATTGGGAGTTCAACTGCAGCTAATCCCTACGACGACCATCTCACAACTGTGCACAGACCTCGAATGACTAGTACGACACAACTGGCGAGGTCGAACTGGTATTTCCACCATTTTATATCATCCTATAGGATCAATGGAAGGAGAGTGAGCTTGATTTTGGGAGCAGAGTTCTAGATGGATCACCATTTTCCTGAAATTTTTGCTCATACAGTTGGCCTAGAGACGGGAGCGGCGGAAGGGAGGCTTATTGTGACACAAGTTAGGTAACAGGTTACATACCTACTTTGAATTTAAGACACACATTTGTCCGAGAGGCAATAGCGGCGATCTTGAGAATATATCATTGTCTGAACTCATACTGGCCCATAACAGTACTTTAGGTACGATTTAAAATTTGTTTTGCTACTTGTAAGACATTTTGTACTACCGAGTAAATGGTAAAGTATTTTTGTTGCTGCATATTTAACTCCTCTCAGAACCACTGACACCTTTTGTAATGAGTCCTAAACAATTTCGTTCTCTTAGTGTCGTTACAGTGTACACAGTTAATCTCCTTACATTGAGATACATAATTGATAATGGATTTCATTAGCAAGTACTCGTTTTTTGAAAAAGCTTCCTAATTGCTTGGAAAGCCAGCCAAGATAACTGTGTGTGAAAATCGTATATTTCTATTTCCTCGCTTTTGTGCTATCAGTACTTTCTTCCCAATTTGGGAAATATCTCAGAGAATTGGTGAAAATCAGTTAAGAGGTAAATTTATTTGCTATAACTAAAAATTGTATGACGAGAACGATTTTATGAAATTAGATGCCTGAGAATCTCAGTAACACGTTTCCTGTTTTCATATGCCACCTTTAAATTACGAAATAACAGTGCTGTTCACTTTAATATCAAACCAGATCTTAAGTTCTTCCAGGACCACGTTTATTTTTGGCAATTACCGGGAACACACTGCAGTTTTTCGAGTAATGCACCTGAGATATATAGAATTGTAATTTAAAGATAGTAGCTGTAAAAACGACTTTTCCCCATTTTACAAACTTGTTTTTTTTAAAAAAGAAAGTTATATTTACTGCTTCGTAGCAGTAGTATGTGACAACATTACAAAGGCATCAAGGATTGTTTGTCACTGTGCTCACTTTCTATGTTCGCTAATCGCAAGTTAAACTACATTTCTACATCTACATACATACTCAGCAAGCCATTATACGGTGTGTGGAGGAACATACCTTGTACCACTACTGGTCATTTCCTTTCCTGTTCCACTCGAAAATAGAGCGAAGGAAAAAGGACTTCCTATATGCCTCCGTATGAGCCCTAATTCCTTATATCTTACCGTCGTAGTCCTCACGTATGTTGACGGTAGCAGAATTGTTCTGCAGTCAGCATCAGATTAATCAGGATAAGAAAAAAATTGCTCAGGTGGCTCTGAGCACTATGGGACTTAACTTCTGAGGTCATCAGTCCCCTAGAACTTAGAACTACTTAAACCTAACTAACCTAAGGACATATCACACATCCATGCCCAAGGGAGGATTCTAACCTGCGACCGTAGCGGTCGCGCGGTTGCAGACTGTAGCGCGTAGAACCGCTCGGCCACCCCGGCCAGCAATAAGAAAAAACCAGTAGGCATCCAACCATGATAGTTTCAAGATTTTGCAAGGAAAATACGGGATGGGCCAAAAGTCACGAAGGGTTTATAACTGTAAATATCATTTTTATTTATACTTTTCTTCTTTCTTTTGAATGTTCTATAGATGTGTAAACAATTTCCTACCGTTGGTTCTGATGTCGGTCAAATATCAATCTAAACTAAGGATAAATTAAAAATAGTTCACAGTTAAAACCCCTTCGTGAATCTGGTCCACCCTATAGTTCTACAGAAAAGAAAAGTTGCAGTAACTATACATTATATTTTCTTTTGTATGTTTTCTGTTTAATAGATGATTTCCATGTACGTTGCTTAGAAAGTGATTAACAAGCCAAGTGCGAAATTTCATCTTTCAAATGCAGCGACGGAAGACTTAAGGGTGGCGGGGCAACCGTTTGCAAAAGTGGCTTAGGCTTGGCGTGCGCGGCAAGTGAAGCAGGCGTGCCCCTCGTTAACACAGAACCGCGCTGCGGTTTGATCGCAGGATAAATGGCAGAGATTAGACGCAGTAGACCACTGGGAGCTGTAACACGCTGCAATCACGGCGGCCGTGCTCGACAACAGTGCGTCCCGCGGGATTAATACCAGCACGCTGATGCATCAGCGCGACTACACGTGCATGCAGCTTCAGCAGTCAGCCCGCGGCCGCCCTCCAATCCCTTCGGGTATTAGTAAACAGAGTCCGAATACCGGCGTAACCTGTCAGAGCTCCGGCTGCAATTGTAGTTACGTCCTTCGCAGCAGCTATTGGAACCCGTAGCTGAGCATTCTTTGCGCAGTAACCATTTACATTCCTTACATTCAGACCAGAAACAGGATACATTTTATATATGCCGTCACAAACGCAAGACTTGTTAACGCTATAAATTTTGTGAGTACATCTTGTAGAAAGTAGAAAAACTTTCAGACAAGCCTCTACTGTGTTTTACTACTCTTGACCGACACGAATGTCGTTTCCTGTGAAGTAATTTGAAAAACTTATTCTGGAATGTCGTAAACATTTACCTACGAAATATACATTTTTTTCAACTGATTCTTGAGCACTGTTTGTCAATTTAGAACCAGTAGGTAATGAATACAATACAGAAATGCTAAAGAAGATTAGTTTGTTTTTATACAAGGACGTTTATTAGGCGTGAAAGTACCACGGGGAAGCTGATAAAGCTCCAGTGGTAGACAGTAGAAGAGAAGCGCTGCGCTGTGCATTGAAGGTTAGTATTGACATTCTCTGAATATATGTTCGAAGAATGGTCACGGGACGTATGAGTTCCTTCGATATACAACTTACAAAATGACCGTGACCGGAAAAATCGGCGGAATCTGTGCTCAAAAGAAAGCATACCGAAGGGAATTCTTCCCGCGCATGGTCAGCGAATGGAACAAGAAGGAAAAACATGTCGCTACTTCGTGAAGCACCGTCCTCCAAGCAACGTAAGGTGGCTTCAAGAGTATGGATGGAGATTTAGAATCCGAATTAGTAAACTATGTCGGATTATTACAAAACTGCAGCTGCAATTTGTTGTGCGTTATTCATTTTAATGGGATCCACGCGAAACCCAGAACGTTGTTTATTCTGAATTAAAAAAGTAAAGCTTACATAATCACATCTCAATTAATTCTAAATCCAAACTGGTAGTAAATCAGAACACATGCGAAATCTGTCAAGCATTATATAGAAATTTAATTGACCAACTCCTATGTTTAGTTAAATACAGCGATATAGTGCGTTCCATGTGAGAAAAAAAAGACAATTAAACCGCTTTTTTACACGTCAGTTTGAAGTTTTATTTAAGTATTATCAAACTGTTTCAGATTGCAATGTCGGCATAAAGCGATCTACTTAACCCTACAACACTAAAAGAGGAAAATAGCTACATTGCTACTAAAGTATCGTAACGTTTACTACTCCAATTTTATTCATAGGAAGTCATAATTTATAGGTTACGCATTAGTTAATAACTGTTATTAAATTTCCAAGGGCATGTTACATACCAAATTAAGTACAAAATGTCCTATTTTATACCCTAAGCAATCGTAAATTTTACGAGGGTTCAGTGGTCTAGGGTTAACATAATAGAAGTTAAAATATAATTTAACATGGCCTAATCCATCATTATATGCGATTAGCGCAGCTACCCTTGATTCTACATTTGTGTTGTTAGCTTTAGTCGTTATGTGAATAAAATTCTTCGGTACTGAATTTTTTGTTCTCTGCTGTAAGTTATCTTCAAAACAACTTTATGATGAATCTGTTTCAAGAATTTCTTGCTCTAAATCAGCTTCTTCATCTCCTTTCATGAGGGGATTTAAAACACTGTCTCTTTAACATTAGCAAATTATCGAAGGAATAAAAAATTGCCTTCTGTAAAGTTCATTGTTGAAGCTCATTTGCCGGAAATCCTCACCATCCGCTGCAATATAATTGGAAAAAGTCTACCGCATAGAAGCATAGAGTGTAATAAGTACGTCTTTAAGTAGTCACTTCCGAAAGTCAAAGAAATCTGTTTCAGTTGATTATTAGTGAGTAATACTTTGTTATTAAACAGGTAGGGTATAACACCCTCGTTAATCGTTCAATTACTCTAAAAGACTCATATAAAACTGATAATAATAATCTGTAGTCTTACATATGACAAATGATAACCTCTTCAAATAACAGGTTTGTCGTTAACTTCTCGAGTTCTGTCGACGATTCTCTTAGTGTAATGGAGAAATTCTACATTTTGTTTCAATTTTACTTAGTGACTTTATCTTGCATTGGGTAGAAGGGTATATTAATATTACGTTTTTGTGTATTGTGTATTAAAACGGGGACATAGGAACGACGAAGAGACTTCGTCCCACCGGAGCCCTCAGTGGTTCACAACCCCACAACAGGCCACAGCAGTCCGCCCAACTAACCGCCGCCCCACACCGAACCCAGGGTTCTTATGCGGTTCGGCCTCCCAGTGGAGCTTTCCCCCCCCCCCCTCCCCCACGCCCCCTCTTCCATCCCCGGGAACGTCTCATACCAGACGTGTGTAACCCCAGATGTTTGCGCGGTAAAATAATGACGGTGTGCGCGTACGTGAAGACAGTGTTTGCACTTCAATCGCCGACAGAGTGTAACTGAGGCGGAATAAGGGGAACCAGCCCGCATTCGCCGAGGTTGATGGAAAGCCACCTTAAAAATCATCGATAGGCTGGCCGGCACACCGGACCTCAACACTAATCCGCTGGGCGGATTGGTGCCGCGGACCGGCACGCCTTCCCGCTCGGGAAGCAGCGCGTTAGACCGCGTGGCTAGCTGGGCGGGTTAATATTACGTTTGCTGGTGTTATTGGCTATTGTCAATAGATATGAAAATGAAGAACATTCATTTATAGTATCTCTGCAGCATTTGTGACATGGCGTTTATTTTTAAATTCGTAGCGTTCAGTTTTTATATGATATCCGTTCAATGTTTTTAAACTCTAGCATGTGTGATCATTAGTACTTTTATTGTAAGTAAACTGCTGCTCATACCACGAAATCGATTCGACAGGTAACTAAGAAACTATTAACAAGGATTGTCCTCATTTCAAACATAAGAGCCGGCCGGAGTGGCCGTGCGGTTCTAGGCGCTACAGTCCGGAGCCGAGCGACCGCTACGGTCGCAGGTTCGAATCCTGCCTTGGGCATGGATGTGTGCAATGTCCTTAGGTTAGTTAGGTTTAATTAGTTCTAAGTTCTAGGCGACTGATGACCTCAGAAGTTAAGTCGCATAGTGCTCAGAGCCATTATAGCCAAACATAAGAATTTCTGCGAAACGTCTCTCAGATATCGAGTAGATAACATATACTTTAAGGAGAACAAAATCTCTCCAAGTAATATTGTGAGCGTGCCCGTGTATGTTGTTGTTTTATACGTTGTATGACGTAAACAGTGTGGCCATCAGGTCAAGAAGGGAAGGCCTTTCTTAAGAAAAGAAGTTCTGTTTCTTACTACTCACCTTTGATACACATTATGTTCTAAATAAATTATATTAACTATATCAACTAAAAGCCCACGTGCCCGTGGAGAGCCTCTTTTTGCCTCTTCTCCTTGGGAAGGGGAAAAATAATGTAACAGATTCAATTCTGATTGCATAATTTTCAGTAAAAACTAAGTCAGAGGTTCAGAATGTATGGGAATATTAGCATCCAGAGAAGCAGCCGTCAAACCCTACTAGACAAAACTGTTTCAGTGATAACAATAGTTTTCAATATCCGATTATGGAAGTTGGATAATTCGTCCCAGTCACCGGAGAGATTTGCCCTAAATCGTCTTATATCGCAAGTTAGTTGCTAGGAAGAGGCTTGCCTGCCAAATTTACCAACATGTGGCAGAAATGCTGCAACTGATCCCCTTGGGTAAGGACCACGCATTCATTGTGTAGTATGTCTACGCAAACACACAAGAGTATAAAATCCAATGCTTTCATATAGTGCCCCTAATGATCGCACAAATCATGAGAAATTTGAGTTACCTTTTGAAATAAATTACTTCCTGGATATCTGATGTAATTAAAAACAGAGGTATTCCCTAACTTAGGCTTGACGAACCCATTAGTGCCGTATAAAATCCAAGAACAGCATTAATCCTTTCCACGCTGGACACCTTTTTAAGAAAATTGTGAAATAATTTGAATTCTCTGAATGTTTTGGAATATTAGACGATGGAAAAAAAATAAAACATTTATTTCAGTAAAAATGGATTGGATCAACACCGCGACTGTCTTAGAGTCAAGTTCCATTTCACCTTAAGCGACCTATGTCTTCAGGCAACATACACAGAAGGCCCAAAGAAACTGGTACACCTGCCTAATATCCTGTAGGGCCCACCGAGCAAGCAGAAGTGCTGCAACACTACGTGGCACGGACTCGACGATTGTCGGAAGTAGTGCTGAAGGGAACTGACACCAAAAATCCTGCAGGGCTGTCAATAAATCTGTGAGAGTACGAGGGGGTGGATATCTCTTCAGAACAGCATGTTGCATGGCATCCCTGATATGCTCAATAATGTCCATGTCTGGGGAGTATGGTGGCCAGCATAATTGTTTAAAAACTGAAGAGTTTTCCTGAAGCCACTCCGTAGCAAGTCTGGAGTGTAAGATGTCGCATTGTCCTGCTGGAATTGCCCAAGTTCGTCGGAATGCACAACGGACGTGAATGGATGCAGGTGATAAGACAGGATGTGTACGTGCGTGTCATCTGTCAGCGTCGTGTCTAGACGCACCAGGGATCCCATATCACTCGAACTGTATACGCCCCACACCATACAGTGCCTCCACCCGCTTGAACAGTCTTCTATGCAGGATCCATACGCTCGATACAATTTTAAACGAGACTCGTCCGACGAAGCAACGTTTCCAGTCACCAACAGTCCAATCTCGATGTTGACGGGCCCACGCGAGGCGTAAGGCTTTGAGTCGTGCAGTCATTAATGGTGCACAATTGGGCCTTCCTGTCCGAAAGCCCATATCGATGATATTTGTTGAATGGTTCGCACGCTGACACTTGTTGATGACCCAGCACTGAAATCTGAGGCAATTTGCGGAAGGTTTGCACTTCTGTCACGTTGAAGGATTCTCTTCAGTCGTCGTTGGTTCCGTTCTTGCAGTTCTTTTTCCGGCCTCAGCGATAACGGGGATTTGATGTTTGTTCGAATTGAGGACATTGACGGTGCACTCGTGAAATGGACGTACAGGAAAATCCCTACTTCATCGCTCGTGCGCCATCTAGAACACCACGCTCAAATTCACTTAAATCTTGGTAAACTGCCATTGTAGCAGCAGTAACCCATCTAAAAACTGCGCAAGACACTTGCTGCCTTATATAGGCATTGCCGACAGCAGCGCAGTATTCTGCCTGTTTATATATCTGCATATTTGAATACCCATGGTTATTCCAATTTCTTTGGCGCTTCAGTGTATTTTATACTTAATCTAAAGTCAGTCATACTCCAGAGACTACCGAACTCAAAAGATGTTGTAGTGATATATGCTGACTTAAAAAAGGTCTTTCAGTCAGTTAACAGAGGACCTATAGATATAGCAATCAGAGAATCTCTCGTAAAGTCTAAATCAGCAAATATAATTCGTGACATACTAACAGACACAGTATCGAAAGTGAATTTTATGATAAAAATACGAGTGTCTCTGCTCTTTAAAATAAAAACAGCTCTTTCGCAAGATGGTAGCTTATCCTCTACTCCTTTTACATGTGTTCTAGAAATAACTGTGAGAATTTGGAATGAAAATCTGAATCAATATATGATTTCAGCAGCAAGGTTGAGAATAGGATGTGGATGACTTTGATGTACTTTCTGAAAAAGTGACGTCCGTGGTGATAAAAATTAATCTTTTATAATAAAGGTCTGTGTGACCAGCTTAAAAAGTTCTGTAGAAAAAAGAAGAACTAAAATTAAAAACGCATCGAAATTTTTGAAATAAATAATGGCCAAACTGTAAAGGCTAAAATAATAATAATTTTTTGGAGATAATCCAAGAAAATGGTTTGGAAAAACGAGCTACAGAGGAAAGAATACATGAAATGGGAGGGGCATATTGTGTAACTGGATGCGTTGACAATAAAAATGAAAAGCCACCATCAGAATCAAGGATTTGTATCATCACTTGATCTGTGGATGGTAGAGGGTTGGATGAGACAGAACCTGAAAAAAAAAGACTTAAAATTCTTTACTTACGAGGATGTGAAAATCGCTTGTTAATTTGTTGTCAACATTATTGCAAAGGCTATTATTGCTATTGCGCTTTTTGAAAACAGATAATGAATGGTCTTGTCTTTTGAAATTAGATGCACAGTCACCACTCACTGGTGGTCTTGGGTTTTAGTTAACCCTATTCTGCGATAGGCATACCAAGGTATTTATGTAGACAGGTAATTATGTACTGAAAATGCAATAGGTGCCAGTTTAAGAAAAGAAACGAAGAAGCCTTATCTGGTTCTGCATCTTTAGTGTGATTGTGAACTAGCTCCTCCTCTTGATGTTAATCAATGAACACTTGTGTCTGGGAAATCAAGTTACGTTATATATTGTACTTGGTAGCATTTGATTTTCATAAAACTGAAGACTTGACTGACGATGGCACGGGACAGTTGAACTGACCCACTAGACACACTCACAACTGTACTGGGCTCATGGGAGAGTGTGTTTTTTCTGGATGGTCGGACTCGAAACGGTGTTCACTCCACCAGGTCAACATTTACGAACATAACGCACTATACACTAACGTACTGCATTGCAAGAGATGCCAGTAGGACTACACGTAATGCCCCCAGACGAGAAGTCAGTTGCCTTGGAAACATTTTTGGACTTAAATCGTTTTTGCCACTTGTGGACTTGACACGCTATCCACTGCAAGCATAGATATATACTGTTAATAGAGAAATAATTTGTTAATGTATATCCTTGTTCGTATTTACAAGCCACAACGTGATTCGAAGCTCATTGCTCCAAGCTGAAACCACTCAGTATAGAAGGAGCAATAGATGTAAACACATAGGATGGTCAACATTAGTACAATGAACGTGCAGTTTGCATACAAGTAATGTAGTTTAGTTCACTGATTAATAGCATGGGGTTTTGCAAATCCTGCTACACTTATTGGTATCTTAGGGAGGAAGCAGTACATGGTAGTAGTCACTTAAAAGGTGTATCAGAGAGACCTGAGTAAAAATCTGCAGCACTAGATTAACGCCATAGGTAACATTTATGGACAAAAAATATTCTAACGATGAATAAACTAAATAATGTGTTACCATACATCCTTGTTCAAACCTCACCTGTATACATACGTCAGCTGCTTAAGGAAACACATGTAGAGGTGTAAGTTCCCATAATAATACTTGTTTGTTTTCCAAAAGAATCATTTCCTAGTCACACAAATAAATAGCTGTTTTACATTGTCTGAAGCACACACAAAAATGTCTGAATCATTATTTTCTTCTTCTTCATATATCTGCTTGAGTCACGTGACAGGTTGGTACCCATATGGTTCCAGATACCGAATTGCAGCACAACTGTAAACATTAAGAATCCATGAAGCCTTCTCATTGCCTTTTATGTTCACAATCACGTCTGTGGAGAAAAATTTCAGTTATGTCATCATATCTTCATGAGCAATCCTAGGATCAGTCCATGGTAGTTGCGTGCTGCCATTGAACAGTTTTGCATCCCAGTGCCTATACGAGCGCCATTGCCCAGTTCTGTTAAACTTCTACTGTTACTAGATGCAAGATGGCAAGTGAGCATAGCAAAATGCGTCCACGATGGTGATGGGCAGCACCTACTGATCCGCGTCGGAGTTGAAACTGAAAGAGTCTGGGATGCCTGTGGTCTGGCCTTTGATGACTTCAGACTCTAGGGAGCTTCTAGTGATTCCAAATCATAAGGTCATTGCCAAGTTACGTGAAGGAGCAGATGCCAAAGCCTATCTACTGGGACATAGGGAAGTGACCATGTGTTTCCATTTCAGTAGTTTCATATTCTGACTGAGCCCCAACCGTTAGTAAAATGGTCCTCGCCGTGTTCCTTGATCAGCAGTTGAAAGAAGAAGGCATCACTTAAAACTTGAAGAGTTTATAACATTTGCTGTTGTTATGAGCAAATTAACAACTTCTCCCTAAGTGAGTGCAGGTGAAATCTGTATCCACATTTTGGGATCGCGGTACTTTAGAAATAAATAGAATAATATCTCGTTTCTCTCGGAATTTTTGTTAACTGGTAAAGCCCAACTAAAAATTAAAGGCGCTTAAAATAAAACTGGTATAAAAATGAGTACACTGCTGGGTAACTCAATATCAAAGGTTTCTGAAGCTGTAATGAGACTGCATGATTTTGATTACTAATTTCTTTCTTTGTTTGACAGCTTGGGAAAGTGTACATGTGTGCTTCTGGACATGGGGAGTTTCTTCTTCTTCGTCTGCTTCTTCTTCTTCTTAGCGTCTTTCCCTTTTTGCGTTCCCTTAAGCGCCCCTGCACACAGGCGGACTTGTGTGTCGACCCACTTTCCGAACAGGTCGACCACGATCCATTTGCCTGTGGGACGGCAATGCCTTCTCAGTCTGGTCGGTGGTCGAGGTCTGTCGGCTTCACCAGTGGGCCTCTCCTCTACACACTTTGCCCGACAACTACCTTCCAGCCCTCCCTCCAGTACACAGGCAGGGTCCGCCTAGCAGTCGCCGTGTCCACACACAATTAGTCGACGAGAGATCAGCAGACCAATCAAGTTCTGAATGGGCGTCTTGACTAAACTCACCGACGTTTTCTGGTTCTGCCTGTGGTCTCACGAACCCTGTCGGATTTCTTTCTAGCGGCAGGTAGTGCAGCCCGTATATAACCCGCCAGGTTAGCTGAGAGCGCTAATGCGCTGCTTCCTGGACTCGGCCCCAGATCGAATCCGCCCGGAGGTTTAACGACGGTGGCCGGTGTGCTGGTCAGCCTGGATGTGCTTTTTAGGCGGTTTTCCACAGCCCACTAGGTGCATACCGGGCTGGTCCCCACGTCCCACCTCAGTTACACGGCTCGCAGACATCTGACCACATTCGCACTATTCCATGGATTACACTGGGCACAGACAGTTGGGGTTCACTAATTCCATCCCGGGGGGTACAGGCTGCGGCAAGAAGGGCATCTGGCCACCCCTTCAATTAACCTTGCCAAATCAGATTAACCATGCCGACCCTGCGTCCTTGTGGGAAAGGCCACAAGCAAAAGAAAGAAAGAAGGAAAGTGCAGCCTGTGTATGGTCTTCTTTGCCTGACTGAAGCCAAACCGCAAGCCCATCCACATGAGCAGGGCCTCAAGCAAGCAACGGATAAATGTCTTGGTTAAACGTTCCAGACTTCCTTGCTACTTTTGAGGTTCATGGTGGGGAACTTGGTAACTGAGTTAGAAGGTGTGTTCAAAATGCAACCAGAATTTTATGACTGCACGTGTTGTACCAGTACTAGTCAGATTTGTGAGAATTTTTTTGTTTTTCTGGTCGTAGATAATTACAAAAAGTATTTGTACAGTGTTAGCTATATCAGATGTTTATTCTGTTGTCAACTGTCAAAAAAGTTACATGCGTCTTTTTAGTATCAGTGATTATTTGTTTTGTATAAAAATGGATAAGGGAAACAGTACTAAATTTTGCTATAAGAACGGAATAAAGAATATTGAAATTTTGGAAATGTTAAATGTGATTTTAGTGAGTTTGCTACATGTAAATCAAGGGTGTGCGGTGTGCGAGTGTTATAAGAGATTCAGTAAAAGGTGTGAAGGTGCTGAAGCTAACAATCGCCCTGGACGCCCCAGCACATCAGCTGACGAAATCGTGGCAAATGAATCGTGAAATAAATTATTCTGAATGACTACCGAATCATTATCAGAAAGTTACTGTTGATTTTGGCAAATAAACTGACTCATGCCATGACTTTTTTTCGGATGTTTAGGGTATGAAACAAGTGACAGCAAAATCTGTTCCCAAAAATATTGGAATGGTGCCCCAGGCCCCATAATCGTCAGACATGACCTTTGATGACTTTTTTATATCCCCAAAAACAAAGAAAACCTTTCCGGACTGTCGTTTCATTAGCTTAGACGAGATTAGAAACGCAAAACTGAGATAGATAAATGCTATCCAATGGTCGAGCTCCACAAGAGATTTATTGGTTGGAAATAGCGCTAGCATGAATTCGTAACATGTAATGAGTACTGCTTTGATGTAGACGAAAAAACAAAATAATTTTCCAAAAACAAGAACACCGTTACTTTTTGAATACATCTTGTACGTAAAAATATAAAAACTTGTACAAAAATAGAAAAGTAAATAAGAAAATAAATTAGATAAATAAAAAAAAAATTGGGTGTTTAATGACCTCTAAACTTTTCCCCTCCTTGAACATGCCCCTGCATGGGACCCAAAGTGAAAAAACACGGAATTGATATATAAGGAACTAATTAAATATTAAACTCCCTGAAATATTTTTTGAGTTATCTACGAGCTGAAATTAGATACAACAAGCCTTGAAACATGTGATCTAATTCACCATAAATTTTTTCGACCGAAATTATAATCCATATAACTTTCATAACGGTCGAATGTTTAACTACTTTGGCTACTGGAGCAGTAATATGATTTCTAGCTAAGGCTGCTAGCGCATTGTTGTGTGGTAACAGTCAAGTAGGAGTAGACACTGGTTTTAAGAAATTTTCGTCACAAGTATTTGGCCACAAAGAGGTAGAAAGGTGGTGCACAAAGCTACTAATTACTAGTTTTACTTCGAATTTCCTCGACTGATGTCGAAGTCTCTCCTCAGTGTCTCAAGGAGTGAGGACATTTGACAACGATGGTGATCAGTCGACAAAACTCGGCGACAATATTGGTGCTATTCTAGGTGAGCACTCTATGCGCCGGTAGCGGGTATTATCTATCTTCCCTCTTTTACAATAATCAGCAACATAAACAAGAACTACTGTTCTGCATACACTCTTTGCAATCACGTAGACTAATCCCATAAGGTTTTTGCATTTACTGGTCGAGTATAACGAGGGTTTTTAAGGTCTGTTGAAATCGTAGTCTGATGGTTAACGTAGTATATTTTGGACAGGATGTATCCATCTGCAGCCAAGACCATCCGTGATACTCAAACACGTCCAAATTTATCACGCCATTCCTTCACCTGATACTCTACATAGAGCACTAATAAGCGCGGCTCATTATAAACTGGAGACTATTACCAACAGGAAAATAACTGTCTTTGCTTTCGTATCAGTTCCGCAGAGACTGAATTTACACGATACAACAAACAACAATAGCTAAAGATAATCATATAACACATTTCAAATTCCTGTAATAGAAGACATTTGTCCCTTGACTTCACCAAGGTAGGAAGACTCTGATACAATATTTCACGCCGGTAAGTTGAGGTATACACTGCACAGCGTTTCATTACAGTCATTTGTATGGTAAGGACTAACATGGCCAATCATAGTGGCAGTCAGCAAGTTAGGCACTCGCTGTCTGCAAGAAATTTTAATGATTTCGTTAAAGTATTATGTGAAGAATTTTCTGCAGCTATCATACTGTGGTCGCATTAGCCATATAGTATTCGATAACACCAAAATTCTGAGAATCCCATTCATCTTGAATCAAAATAGGTTAGAGTACCATACTTAAAAGGTCAAATAAGTACAATTGACGTAATGCAGAGTGATGTACCTAGAGGATAGTGTATTTAGGAACACATGATGTTTTTTGGTCTGTATTTCAATCTAGTGATTGATTTTAGATTAAAGAAATGTGCATAAGCCGTTTCCGCCTTTTTGTACTGAATTTGTTATTACTAGACGTGTTTGTGTTTTGCTAATATTTGGAGCTCTACATATTTAAGAGCTGTATAATACATTAAAGCTAGTTGGAATGTATGGTAAATTGTTCAGTTATTGAAATCTATGGCTACTATGTATACAGGGTGATTCAAAAAGAATACCACAACTTTAAAAATGTGTATTTAATGAAAAAAACATAATATAACCTTCTGTTCTACATCATTACAAAGAGTATTTAAAATGGTTTTTTTTCACTCAAAAACAAGTTCAGAGATGTTCAATATGGCCCCCTCCAGACACTCGAGCAATATCAACCCGATACTCCAACTCGTTCCACACTCTCTGTAGCATATCAGGCGTAACAGTTTGGATAGCTGCTGTTATTTCTCGTTTCAAATCATCAATGATGGCTGGGAGAGGTGGCCGAAACACCATATCCTTAACATACCCCCATAAGAAAAAATCGCAGGGGGTAAGATCAGGGCTTCTTGGAGGCCAGTGATGAAGTGCTCTGTCACGGGCTGCCTGGCGGCCGATCCATAGCCTCGGGTAGTTGACGTTCAGGTAGTTACGGACAGATAAGTGCCAATGTGGTGGCGCTCCATCCTGCTGAAATATGAATTGTTGTGCTTCTTGTTCGAGCTGAGGGAACAGCCAATTCTCTAACATCTCCAGATACTGTAGTCCAGTTACAGTAGCACCTTCGAAGAAAAAGGGACCAAAAACTTTATTGGCTGAAATGGCACAGAAAACGTTCACCTTAGGCGAGTCACGTTCATACTGAGTTGTTTCCCGCGGATTCTCAGTGCCCCATATACAGACATTGTGACGGTTGACTTTCCCGTTAGTGTGGAAAGTTGCTTCATCACTAAACACAATCTGTGAAACGAAAGATTCATCTGTTTCGCCTAGTCAACAGCGCCTCAAGCGAACAAATGTACAGCTAAATGAAACTTTATAGCTCCCTTAATTCGCCGACAGATAGCGCTTAGCTCTGCCTTTTGTCGTTGCAGAGTTTTAAATTCCTAAAGTTGTGGTATTCTTTTTGAATCACCCTGTATTTTGAAACAGACTTGTATAAAGAGTGGACGCTAGGCCATAGTTTGTCGATCGTGCACCATCTAGTGCTGTGCAGCGGAAGACTTTTACCAAGGAACATGTGATACAGTACCTGCACGAACAAAAAAATTACTTTCCGGTAGATTCTACTTAAAATGTATTTAACTTGTAACTAGTTGCCGGCCGTGGTGGCCGAGCGGTTCTAGGCGCTACAGTCTGGAACCGCGTGACCGCTACATTCGCAGGTTCGAATCCTGCCTCGGGCATGGATGTGTGTGATGTCCTTAAGTTAGTTAGGTTTAAGTAGTTCTAAGTTCTGGGGGCTGATGACCTCAGAAATTAAGTCCCATAGTGCTCAAAGCCATTTGAACCATTTTTGTAACTAGTTCCTGATCATACTTCTGCTTAATTTGATTTCGCTTTCTCATTAATGGTATGAAGTAGAGTAAAAATGTCACACGCAGACGACTAAATACAGTATTGATATGATTTTTAGGATTGCAATGCTTTTAAATTACAAAGGAATATTTGTTCCTAGGTACCTGACTATGCTGAACCTTGGGGAAAAAATCTTAATTTTCCGGAGCAATTTTTGTAAATTTAGGAAAAGGTTGCAGACTATGAAAACAGAACGCCATTTTCTGAAAGTAGAATAAGAAAATATATTAAAATTCGACCACAGGGATGGCTAGAGGCGAATGTGCATTCATATTGAAAAGATGTTCCCGCAAAGCACTTCGGCTAGTTTTAGTTACTAACGGCTGGACTGCAATTACTATCTTCTACCAGAGTTTGGTCTCTTTCCGGTCTAAGGCGCTGCAGTCATGGACCGTACAGCTGGTCCTGGCTGAGGTTCGAGTCCTCCCTTGGACATGGGTGTGTGTATTTGTCCTTTGAATAATTTAGGTTAAGTAGTGTGTAAGCTTAGGGACTGATGACCTTGACAGTTAAGTCCCCTAAGGTTTCACACATTATTTTGGGTCTCTTTCAGCTTTTCACTGACACAACACTAGCCTAACGCTATAAGACAAAAGTGATTACAGTTTCAAAAAAATGGAATGATCTATTCAAGAGAAAGAGCTTTATAAATTGAGAAAGTTAAAAACGCGTTCGTACAATTCTGGCCATCATGCAAGTCGTACGGTGGCCGACAGCCATGTTGGTATCCTACTTCTGTCCGGGGCGTCTTCAGGCACGTCTTAGCTGGTCGTCGGAGCAGAATTCGAAGCAGTTCTCATGGCTGAAGACAATTATATTCCAACCATTGAGATTCCCAGCCAAAGACGTGTCTGGCGATGCCCCAGACAACGACGGGATACCAACCTGACTGTCGCTCGCCATTCGGCCCGACGTCGAGGAATGATGGTTTGCGGTGCCATTTCGTTTAATAGCAAACCCTTTGGTAGTCAACCTGCCCAACCCCACAGCGCAGTGGTACGACGACGATATGCTACGTCCCGTTCTGTTCCCCTTCACTAAAATACGTTCTGGACTTATGTTTCGGCAAGATAATGCCCGCCCGCACACGGCGAAAGTTTGTGGTGCTTGTCTTCGTGCTTGATAAACCCTACCTTGGCTATCAAGGTCGCCAGATTTCTCCCCGACTGAGAACGTTTGGAGCATTGGGGGCAGGGATCTGCAAACATCAGGGGATTTTGACTATCAGATGCGCCAGTTGGACAAAATTCGGGACAGTATCCCTCAGAAGGACCTCCAACAATCTGTCAATTAAAGCCAAGCTGAATAACTGCTTGCATAAGCGTTTGGTAGTCATCCTGCCCAACCCCACAGCGCAGTGGTACGACGACGATATGCTACGTCCCGTTCTGTTGCCCTTCACTGCAATACGTTCTGGGCTTATATTTCGGCAAGATAATGCCCGCCTGCACACGGCGAAAGTTTGTGCTGCTTGTCTTCGTGCTTGCTAAACCCTACCTTGGCTGACAAGGTCGCAAGATCTCTCCCCGACTAAGAACGTTTGGAGCATTGGGGGCGTGGATCTGCAAACATCACGGGATTTTGACTATCAGATGCGCCAGTTGGACAAAATTCGGGACAGTATCCCTCAGAAGGACCTCCAACAATCTGTCAATTAAAGCCAAGCTGAATAATTGCTTGCATAAGCGTTTGGTAGTCATCCTGCCCAACCCCACAGCGCAGTGGTACGACGACGATATGCTATGTCCCGTTCTGTTGTCCTTCACTGCAAAACGTTCTGGGCTTATATTTCGGCAAGATAATGCCCGCCTGTACACGGCGAAAGTTTGTGCTGCTTGTCTTCGTGCTTGCTAAACCCTACCTTGGCTGACAAGGTCGCAAGATCTCTCCCCGACTAAGAACGTTTGGAGCATTGGGGGCGTGGATCTGCAAACATCACGGGATTTTGACTATCAGATGCGCCAGTTGGACAAAATTCGGGACAGTATCCCTCAGAAGGACCTCCAACAATCTGTCAATTAAAGCCAAGCTGAATAATTGCTTGCATAAGCGTTTGGTAGTCATCCTGCCCAACCCCACAGCGCAGTGGTACGACGACGATATGCTACGTCCCGTTCTGTTGCCCTTCACTGCAATACGTTCTGGGCTTATATTTCGGCAAGATAATGCCCGCCTGCACACGGCGAAAGTTTGTGGTGCTTGTCTTCGTGCTTGCTAAACCCTGCCTTGTCTATCAAGGTCGCCAGATTTCTCCCCGACTGAGAACGTTTGGAGCATTGGGGGCAGGGATCTGCAAACATCAGGGGATTTTGACTATCAGATGCGCCAGTTGGACAAAATTCGGGACAGTATCCCTCAGAAGGACCTCCAACAATCTGTCAATTAAAGCCAAGCTGAATAATTGCTTGCATAAGCGTTTGGTAGTCATCCTGCCCAACCCCACAGCGCAGTGGTACGACGACGATATGCTATGTCCCGTTCTGTTGTCCTTCACTGCAAAACGTTCTGGGCTTATATTTCGGCAAGATAATGCCCGCCTGTACACGGCGAAAGTTTGTGCTGCTTGTCTTCGTGCTTGCTAAACCCTACCTTGGCTGACAAGGTCGCAAGATCTCTCCCCGACTAAGAACGTTTGGAGCATTGGGGGCGTGGATCTGCAAACATCACGGGATTTTGACTATCAGATGCGCCAGTTGGACAAAATTCGGGACAGTATCCCTCAGAAGGACCTCCAACAATCTGTCAATTAAAGCCAAGCTGAATAATTGCTTGCATAAGCGTTTGGTAGTCATCCTGCCCAACCCCACAGCGCAGTGGTACGACGACGATATGCTACGTCCCGTTCTGTTGCCCGTCACTGCAATACGTTCTGGGCTTATATTTCGGCAAGATAATGCCCGCCTGCACACGGCGAAAGTTTGTGGTGCTTGTCTTCGTGCTTGCTAAACCCTGCCTTGTCTATCAAGGTCGCCAGATTTCTCCCCGACTGAGAACGTTTGGAGCATTGGGGGCAGGGATCTGCAAACATCAGGGGATTTTGACTATCAGATGCGCCAGTTGGACAAAATTCGGGACAATATCCCTCAGAAGGACCTCCAACAATCTGTCAATTAAAGCCAAGCTGAATAATTGCTTGCATAAGCGTTTAGTAGTCATCCTGCCCAACCCCACAGCGCAGTGGTACGACGACGATATGCTATGTCACGTTTTGTTGTCATTCACTGCAATACGTTCTGGGCTTATATTTCGGCAAGATAATGCCCGCCTGCACACGGCGAAAGTTTGTGGTGCTTGTCTTCGTGCTTGCTAAACCCTGCCTTGTCTATCAAGGTCGCCAGATTTCTCCCCGACTGAGAACGTTTGGAGCATTGGGGGCAGGAATCTGCAAACATCAGGGGATTTTGACTATCAGATGCGCCAGTTGGACAAAATCGGGACAATATCCCTCAGAAGGACCTCCAACAATCTGTCAATTAAAGCCAAGCTGAATAATTGCTTGCATAAGCGTTTAGTAGTCATCCTGCCCAACCCCACAGCGCAGTGGTACGACGACGATATGCTATGTCACGTTTTGTTGTCATTCACTGCAATACGTTCTGGGCTTATATTTCGGCAAGATAATGCCCGCCTGCACACGGCGAAAGTTTGTGGTGCTTGTCTTCGTGCTTGCTAAACCCTGCCTTGTCTATCAAGGTCGCCAGATTTCTCCCCGACTGAGAACGTTTGGAGCATTGGGGGCAGGAATCTGCAAACATCAGGGGATTTTGACTATCAGATGCGCCAGTTGGACAAAATCGGGACAATATCCCTCAGAAGGACCTCCAACAATCTGTCAATTAAAGCCAAGCTGAATAATTGCTTGCATAAGCGTTTAGTAGTCATCCTGCCCAACCCCACAGCGCAGTGGTACGACGACGATATGCTATGTCACGTTTTGTTGTCATTCACTGCAATACGTTCTGGGCTTATATTTCGGCAAGATAATGCCCGCCTGCACACGGCGAAAGTTTGTGGTGCTTGTCTTCGTGCTTGCTAAACCCTGCCTTGTCTATCAAGGTCGCCAGATTTCTCCCCGACTGAGAACGTTTGGAGCATTGGGGGCAGGAATCTGCAAACATCAGGGGATTTTGACTATCAGATGCGCCAGTTGGACAAAATTCGGGACAATATCCCTCAGAAGGACCTCCAACAATCTGTCAATTAAAGCCAAGCTGAATAATTGCTTGCATAAGCGTTTAGTAGTCATCCTGCCCAACCCCACAGCGCAGTGGTACGACGACGATATGCTATGTCACGTTTTGTTGTCATTCACTGCAATACGTTCTGGGCTTATATTTCGGCAAGATAATGCCCGCCTGCACACGGCGAAAGTTTGTGGTGCTTGTCTTCGTGCTTGCTAAACCCTGCCTTGTCTATCAAGGTCGCCAGATTTCTCCCCGACTGAGAACGTTTGGAGCATTGGGGGCAGGAATCTGCAAACATCAGGGGATTTTGACTATCAGATGCGCCAGTTGGACAAAATTCGGGACAATATCCCTCAGAAGGACCTCCAACAATCTGTCAATTAAAGCCAAGCTGAATAATTGCTTGCATAAGCGTTTAGTAGTCATCCTGCCCAACCCCACAGCGCAGTGGTACGACGACGATATGCTATGTCACGTTTTGTTGTCATTCACTGCAATACGTTCTGGGCTTATATTTCGGCAAGATAATGCCCGCCTGCACACGGCGAAAGTTTGTGGTGCTTGTCTTCGTGCTTGCTAAACCCTGCCTTGTCTATCAAGGTCGCCAGATTTCTCCCCGACTGAGAACGTTTGGAGCATTGGGGGCAGGAATCTGCAAACATCAGGGGATTTTGACTATCAGATGCGCCAGTTGGACAAAATTCGGGACAATATCCCTCAGAAGGACCTCCAACAATCTGTCAATTAAAGCCAAGCTGAATAATTGCTTGCATAAGCGTTTAGTAGTCATCCTGCCCAACCCCACAGCGCAGTGGTACGACGACGATATGCTATGTCACGTTTTGTTGTCATTCACTGCAATACGTTCTGGGCTTATATTTCGGCAAGATAATGCCCGCCTGCACACGGCGAAAGTTTGTGGTGCTTGTCTTCGTGCTTGCTAAACCCTGCCTTGTCTATCAAGGTCGCCAGATTTCTCCCCGACTGAGAACGTTTGGAGCATTGGGGGCAGGAATCTGCAAACATCAGGCGATTTTGACTATCAGATGCGCCAGTTGGACAAAATCCGGGACAATATCCCTCAGAAGGACCTCCAACAATCTGTCAATTAAAGCCAAGCTGAATAATTGCTTGCATAAGCGTTTAGTAGTCATCCTGCCCAATCCCACAGCGCAGTGGTACGACGACGATATGCTATGTCACGTTTTGTTGTCATTCACTGCAATACGTTCTGGGCTTATATTTCGGCAAGATAATGCCCGCCTGCACACGGCGAAAGTTTGTGGTGCTTGTCTTCGTGCTTGCTAAACCCTGCCTTGTCTATCAAGGTCGCCAGATTTCTCCCCGACTGAGAACGTTTGGAGCATTGGGGGCAGGAATCTGCAAACATCAGGGGATTTTGACTATCAGATGCGCCAGTTGGACAAAATTCGGGACAATATCCCTCAGAAGGACCTCCAACAATCTGTCAATTAAAGCCAAGCTGAATAATTGCTTGCATAAGCGTTTAGTAGTCATCCTGCCCAACCCCACAGCGCAGTGGTACGACGACGATATGCTATGTCACGTTTTGTTGTCATTCACTGCAATACGTTCTGGGCTTATATTTCGGCAAGATAATGCCCGCCTGCACACGGCGAAAGTTTGTGGTGCTTGTCTTCGTGCTTGCTAAACCCTGCCTTGTCTATCAAGGTCGCCAGATTTCTCCCCGACTGAGAACGTTTGGAGCATTGGGGGCAGGAATCTGCAAACATCAGGGGATTTTGACTATCAGATGCGCCAGTTGGACAAAATTCGGGACAATATCCCTCAGAAGGACCTCCAACAATCTGTCAATTAAAGCCAAGCTGAATAATTGCTTGCATAAGCGTTTAGTAGTCATCCTGCCCAACCCCACAGCGCAGTGGTACGACGACGATATGCTATGTCACGTTTTGTTGTCATTCACTGCAATACGTTCTGGGCTTATATTTCGGCAAGATAATGCCCGCCTGCACACGGCGAAAGTTTGTGGTGCTTGTCTTCGTGCTTGCTAAACCCTGCCTTGTCTATCAAGGTCGCCAGATTTCTCCCCGACTGAGAACGTTTGGAGCATTGGGGGCAGGAATCTGCAAACATCAGGGGATTTTGACTATCAGATGCGCCAGTTGGACAAAATTCGGGACAATATCCCTCAGAAGGACCTCCAACAATCTGTCAATTAAAGCCAAGCTGAATAATTGCTTGCATAAGCGTTTAGTAGTCATCCTGCCCAACCCCACAGCGCAGTGGTACGACGACGATATGCTATGTCACGTTTTGTTGTCATTCACTGCAATACGTTCTGGGCTTATATTTCGGCAAGATAATGCCCGCCTGCACACGGCGAAAGTTTGTGGTGCTTGTCTTCGTGCTTGCTAAACCCTGCCTTGTCTATCAAGGTCGCCAGATTTCTCCCCGACTGAGAACGTTTGGAGCATTGGGGGCAGGAATCTGCAAACATCAGGGGATTTTGACTATCAGATGCGCCAGTTGGACAAAATTCGGGACAATATCCCTCAGAAGGACCTCCAACAATCTGTCAATTAAAGCCAAGCTGAATAATTGCTTGCATAAGCGTTTAGTAGTCATCCTGCCCAACCCCACAGCGCAGTGGTACGACGACGATATGCTATGTCACGTTTTGTTGTCATTCACTGCAATACGTTCTGGGCTTATATTTCGGCAAGATAATGCCCGCCTGCACACGGCGAAAGTTTGTGGTGCTTGTCTTCGTGCTTGCTAAACCCTGCCTTGTCTATCAAGGTCGCCAGATTTCTCCCCGACTGAGAACGTTTGGAGCATTGGGGGCAGGAATCTGCAAACATCAGGGGATTTTGACTATCAGATGCGCCAGTTGGACAAAATTCGGGACAATATCCCTCAGAAGGACCTCCAACAATCTGTCAATTAAAGCCAAGCTGAATAATTGCTTGCATAAGCGTTTAGTAGTCATCCTGCCCAACCCCACAGCGCAGTGGTACGACGACGATATGCTATGTCACGTTTTGTTGTCATTCACTGCAATACGTTCTGGGCTTATATTTCGGCAAGATAATGCCCGCCTGCACACGGCGAAAGTTTGTGGTGCTTGTCTTCGTGCTTGCTAAACCCTGCCTTGTCTATCAAGGTCGCCAGATTTCTCCCCGACTGAGAACGTTTGGAGCATTGGGGGCAGGAATCTGCAAACATCAGGGGATTTTGACTATCAGATGCGCCAGTTGGACAAAATTCGGGACAATATCCCTCAGAAGGACCTCCAACAATCTGTCAATTAAAGCCAAGCTGAATAATTGCTTGCATAAGCGTTTAGTAGTCATCCTGCCCAACCCCACAGCGCAGTGGTACGACGACGATATGCTATGTCACGTTTTGTTGTCATTCACTGCAATACGTTCTGGGCTTATATTTCGGCAAGATAATGCCCGCCTGCACACGGCGAAAGTTTGTGGTGCTTGTCTTCGTGCTTGCTAAACCCTGCCTTGTCTATCAAGGTCGCCAGATTTCTCCCCGACTGAGAACGTTTGGAGCATTGGGGGCAGGAATCTGCAAACATCAGGGGATTTTGACTATCAGATGCGCCAGTTGGACAAAATTCGGGACAATATCCCTCAGAAGGACCTCCAACAATCTGTCAATTAAAGCCAAGCTGAATAATTGCTTGCATAAGCGTTTAGTAGTCATCCTGCCCAACCCCACAGCGCAGTGGTACGACGACGATATGCTATGTCACGTTTTGTTGTCATTCACTGCAATACGTTCTGGGCTTATATTTCGGCAAGATAATGCCCGCCTGCACACGGCGAAAGTTTGTGGTGCTTGTCTTCGTGCTTGCTAAACCCTGCCTTGTCTATCAAGGTCGCCAGATTTCTCCCCGACTGAGAACGTTTGGAGCATTGGGGGCAGGGATCTGCAAACATCAGGGGATTTTGACTATCAGATGCGCCAGTTGGACAAAATTCGGGACAGTATCCCTCAGAAGGACCTCCAACAATCTGTCAATTAAAGCCAAGCTGAATAATTGCTTGCATAAGCGTTTAGTAGTCATCCTGCCCAACCCCACAGCGCAGTGGTACGACGACGATATGCTATGTCACGTTTTGTTGTCATTCACTGCAATACGTTCTGGGCTTATATTTCGGCAAGATAATGCCCGCCTGCACACGGCGAAAGTTTGTGGTGCTTGTCTTCGTGCTTGCTAAACCCTGCCTTGTCTATCAAGGTCGCCAGATTTCTCCCCGACTGAGAACGTTTGGAGCATTGGGGGCAGGGATCTGCAAACATCAGGGGATTTTGACTATCAGATGCGCCAGTTGGACAAAATTCGGGACAGTATCCCTCAGAAGGACCTCCAACAATCTGTCAATTAAAGCCAAGCTGAATAATTGCTTGCATAAGCGTTTAGTAGTCATCCTGCCCAACCCCACAGCGCAGTGGTACGACGACGATATGCTATGTCACGTTTTGTTGTCATTCACTGCAATACGTTCTGGGCTTATATTTCGGCAAGATAATGCCCGCCTGCACACGGCGAAAGTTTGTGGTGCTTGTCTTCGTGCTTGCTAAACCCTGCCTTGTCTATCAAGGTCGCCAGATTTCTCCCCGACTGAGAACGTTTGGAGCATTGGGGGCAGGGATCTGCAAACATCAGGGGATTTTGACTATCAGATGCGCCAGTTGGACAAAATTCGGGACAGTATCCCTCAGAAGGACCTCCAACAATCTGTCAATTAAAGCCAAGCTGAATAATTGCTTGCATAAGCGTTTAGTAGTCATCCTGCCCAACCCCACAGCGCAGTGGTACGACGACGATATGCTATGTCACGTTTTGTTGTCATTCACTGCAATACGTTCTGGGCTTATATTTCGGCAAGATAATGCCCGCCTGCACACGGCGAAAGTTTGTGGTGCTTGTCTTCGTGCTTGCTAAACCCTGCCTTGTCTATCAAGGTCGCCAGATTTCTCCCCGACTGAGAACGTTTGGAGCATTGGGGGCAGGGATCTGCAAACATCAGGGGATTTTGACTATCAGATGCGCCAGTTGGACAAAATTCGGGACAGTATCCCTCAGAAGGACCTCCAACAATCTGTCAATTAAAGCCAAGCTGAATAATTGCTTGCATAAGCGTTTAGTAGTCATCCTGCCCAACCCCACAGCGCAGTGGTACGACGACGATATGCTATGTCACGTTTTGTTGTCATTCACTGCAATACGTTCTGGGCTTATATTTCGGCAAGATAATGCCCGCCCGCACACGGCGAAAGTTTGTGGTCCTTGTCTTCGTGCTTGCTAAACCCTACCTTGGCTATCAAGGTCGCCAGATCTCTCCCCAACTGAGAACGTTTGGAGCATTGGGGGCAGGGATCTGCAAACATCAGGGGATTTTGACTATCAGATGCGCCAGTTGGACAAAATTCGGGACAGTATCCCTCAGAAGGACCTCCAACAATCTGTCAATTAAAGCCAAGCTGAATAATTGCTTGCATAAGCGTTTAGTAGTCATCCTGCCCAACCCCACAGCGCAGTGGTACGACGACGATATGCTATGTCACGTTTTGTTGTCATTCACTGCAATACGTTCTGGGCTTATATTTCGGCAAGATAATGCCCGCCTGCACACGGCGAAAGTTTGTGGTGCTTGTCTTCGTGCTTGCTAAACCCTGCCTTGTCTATCAAGGTCGCCAGATTTCTCCCCGACTGAGAACGTTTGGAGCATTGGGGGCAGGGATCTGCAAACATCAGGGGATTTTGACTATCAGATGCGCCAGTTGGACAAAATTCGGGACAGTATCCCTCAGAAGGACCTCCAACAATCTGTCAATTAAAGCCAAGCTGAGTAACTGCTTGCATAAGGGCCAGAGGTGCACCAAAGTGTTACTGATTTTTCAGTATGCGAAGCTCTTTCTGTTGAATATATGATTCATTATTTTCTGAAACTGTAATTATTTGTTTTTATTTATACGTGTACATCAAATCTAACGATTTTCGTCCTATTCGGATATTTCTTTCGTGGTTCGCCGTTCCTTTATTTATTTATTTGTGTCTTAGAGTGTATTTCAGAGCAAATGAAATAGTCTACAGCTGACGCGGAACCATGTACGCAGTTGGCGGGTTTATTCTTAATTTCTTTTACAGTTGATTAAAAGTACAGAATACAAATAAATTTTGAAGTATTAATACTAATTGTAGACAGTATCTACATAAATGAATCCTATTTTCAATATATTAGTCAGTCTAAATAGTTAATGATTTATTTCAGTTAGTTGTGTTCTAATTAGAGCAACTTTTTTAATTCCATTGGAATGTACTACTCTGGCAAGTGTTTCCCAGCAACTGGTGAAAATAAAAATCCAGGCACGAAACTGCACTGTCGGAAGGAGGGCTAGTAGCTGGAGCAGAAGGTGGCCAATTGAAATGCCTACGTAAGTTCCTGCGGCTGACTGGCTAAAGTTCTGAGCGTTGAAGCAATTTCATGGAGCTTCTCGTAGTGAACAAAATAGGGAAGTCTGTGTGCAAGCTTCTTGGGTGTGAGAGGCAAATCGTATGCTTCCTGCAGCAGTGATGGTTTCTGAAAGGGTTCAACATTTCCTAAGGCGGTAGTTAGTAAGAAATGATAATTAAATGGACACCCTAGCTGCAAACAGGCGTTGATGTACTTCATTGGGGACATGTTGAAAATGTGTGCCCCGACCGGGACTCGAACCCGAGATCTCCTGCTTACATGGCAGACGCTCTATCCATCTGAGCCACCGCGGGCACGCAGTTGCTCGACCATGAAATCCTAGTTTTCTCACCTCCCGCCTAACTGTCATAGTGCTTGCAGTGGATCCTGATGTAGTTTGGAATTCCTGTGTGATGGTCTGGATAGGCGTCTGCCTATTACACATTACGACCCTCGTCAGCTGTCGGCACTCTCTGTCAGTCAACAGACGAGGTCAGTCTGTACGTTTTTGTGCTGTACGTGATCCTTTATGTTTCCACTTCACTATCATATCGGAAACAGTAGACCTAGAGATGTTAGGAGTGTAGAAATATCACGTACAGATGTATGAGGCAAGTGACAATCAATCAGAAGACCATATTCGAAGTCCATGAGTTCCACGGAGCTCCCCATTCTGCTCTCTCACGATGTCTAAAGACTACTGAGGTCGCTGATATGGGGTATCTGGCAGTAGGTGTCAGCACAACGCAGCTAATATTGAAAACTTATGTATAGTTTTCATCATGTAGTGTATATTTCTTTCAAGTGACCTGAAACTAATACGTAATTTTAAAAAAAAAGTGTAACTTCCGAATTTGGTGTTTCTTTCAGATCCATATACTGCCGACATTTTTTCCCAGTACATTACATTTAGCAGTGTTTCCAGCCGTAAGGTACACCTCTGAAGCGCCTATAAAAAGATTCTTTTGTCGAAAACTGGAATATTTGGTTACATTAGTATTATAGCACAAGTACTCGTATCTGCTTAAGTTTCCGTTTGCCAGTTACCTCTGCGTTAGCTGAAATTTTTTATTATGTAATACCCAGTTACATGTGAAAAAAACTACTGTTTAATGCTTACTGGGTAGGAGGCTGAGTGGTACCTCTCCGACACTTAACTTCTGATTTATCACACACTCACAACTCTGCTCATCTTATATTCTTTGCAGTTTCGAACGTCGTGATCTTGTGCGCATATTTCCGAAGCACATTTCTAAGGGAGTACCAGTACTATTTTTTTTAGTACTTTGTTAATTACTGTGATACATGTTAAGATAGTGGCTTTCGCGTCACACTTAATAAGATACACGCGGAGTGCGTCGGTAAAGTGTACTTTTAACAGTTTTAAGCATACCATGGTAAATTTAATAATTCCTCTCGGCAGGCCGGGTGGGAAAATAATTGGTCCGACAGATTTTTGCAGAAGTGTGTAGATGGTTGGCAGGTGATAGGGTGGGGGCGGTGGTGGGGCGGGGCGAAGCGGCGGGCCAGAGGCAGGCTGGCAGGTTCAAGGCGGCGACCCCGCCACCGCCACCGCCGCCAGTTGCCACGGACAAAAGAAGGTAATGGTCCATGGAGAATACCGCAACAAAACCCGGCTTTCAGCCGCGCCGCTTTCTGCAGCTGCATGTTCTCGCACGCGGCCGATGCGATGGCAGCGCCGCCACGCACCGAGCGGTTTCTCTGGCCGTGGCTTTGCTCTACTAAGGTACAGCACTTGTTTGTGGTTGGCACCTACAGCGACATTCTCGCTTACAATTCCTCCGTCACTAATGACTAATGACGAGGCTCATCAAGCCAGGTCGATTTTTTTCCAGGTACAGAAGCGTGTCATTATTTGTCGTGTAAATTTAAGACTTAATGCGGAAGCCAGTTCAGAAAACGGGGTGCGATGGCTACTGCTTTTCAGTAAATTTAATCCTTAGTCCTCTTCCGAATACAGAGCTCTTTCACGGAATCGTTGTTGGGAGACTGAAAAAATTTCAAGTCATTCTCGTCCAGAAAAGTGTTCATTTCTCAGAAAAACTCATTTTCGGTAGCTTTCGAACAGACTGAAAGAGTTGACCTACCAATGAAGTACAGAGTAAAATACATCTGAGGTGTTTATTGTTTGCCAAGTCCTTCTACTGTACTCATGAGCTGGCCGGAGTGGCCGAGCTGTTCTAGGCGCTTCAGTCTGGAACCACGCGACCGCTACAGTCGCAGGTATGTATGTGATGTCCTTAGGTTAATTAGGTTTAAGTAGTTCTAAGTTCTAGGGGACTGATGACCTTACATGTTAAGTCCCATTGTGCTCAGAGCCATTTGAACCATTTTTTAGGAGGCATTCTTGACAATTTGTGAAGCCGTGAACTGCCTACCTGCTGAACACAAATCATAGTCCTTATCAGCAGGAAAGCGTAATAACGTAGGAAGTATACAGAATACATTTTTTGTAAATAGTATTATTGTGTGCATGTGTACTGTTAGACTGATTTTTTTTTTCCTAGGACTGAAAGAGCAGAATTGTTAGTGCATTCGAGATATTTAGAAAACTCTGCTGTCGGCCTCTAAAGGATGTACCGATGCGATGGAAGAGCTGATGATTCGATGTCTATATTTTTTACTTGTGTTTGTTATTATATAGTGATGAGCCAAAACAGTATGACCACCGGCATAAAGGCATGTTGGTCCCCCTTTGGAACACAATGCAGCCTCGACTGGGAGTGACATTGTTTCCTTAGTAGGAATCCGGAGACCTGTGGCGCCAGATGTCTATGCTTAAGACAGACAATTCCTGTGGTTTGAGAGCTGCGAGCTGACGCGCGATAGCGTTCCGTAAGTGTTCCATCAGGTTCACATCAAGCGAATTTGTTGGCCAAGAAATCCTATGAGTTCGAAACCATGAACTTGAAATTACTTTTGCAGAATTACAGCCTTCTGGGACAGATAGTTATCCCGCTGGAAAATGACATGCTAGTCTGGGAAGAAATGAATCAGTAGTGATACATGTGGTACGCAATAATTTTTCACTTCGTCCGCTGTTGTCATGAAACCTTCGATTACCCGATTACTACTACAGGTCCAGGTTAATGTTCCGTGTGGAATAATACTGACCACACTCGCCTGCGTCCTTCGTCTGGATGACGGCGTATCCGTACAGGAACATCTACCTTGCATAAAAATAAACGTGATTCGTTCAACAGGACCACACGTGTCTCTTGATCCTTGGTCCTCCCTAGGTGATCTAGTACTTTTGCGATTGTAATTGACGATGTCGTTGAGTCAACATGGGATTACGTAAGGGTCGTCGGTTGTGGAGTCCCTTGTTCAACAACGTTCGCTGAACGGTGTGCTGCGAAACACTGGTGTGCCCACCAGCATTCTAATATGTCTTTAGATCTGCCACAGATTCCTATCATACATTACAGAGCGTGTAATCCTCCTATCTCCCATTTATATGATGAGACGTGGATATCCAACAACTAATCCATCACTGGTAGTGTCACCGTCGTGCAGCCACTTTCCTCACGACAGTCCATAAGTTTTGCGTTTCCCATATGCTCGTTCTTATGTGTCGGACCATAACAATACCGTTTCGTCAAAGTCTCGTATGTCAGTGAATTTTCCATTTGCGTCCCACATCGTTGCTGGAATGAATTCCCATTTGTCCCTCCTCCACGTATATGCCTTTCTTACCGCGTCACTTGCCCACAACACATTGGGGTGGATTTCAATCTCATAGTGTGTAGAGGTTATAATTTTTTAGCTCTTCTGCTTATTTTATGAAAGCG